>NW_025999842.1:10889309-10913861 GCF_001458135.2 Marmota marmota marmota | reverse complement strand
CCCCCACCCCCCCCAAAAAATCACTAAATAATCCAGTAGGAAAATGTCCCAGAGTTGTGAAGAGGTAGCTTCACAAAAATTATCCAGTTAGCCTTGCACATGGAAAGTGCTTGACCTCAAAAGTTATCAAGGAAATAGAAATAGTGCTACATGAGAATGCCTGAAGTTTTTAAAGACTGATCTGGAGCAATGAGAATTCTCATATAACTTGGGTTGAGGTGTAAATTCATATAAGCACTTTAGAAAACAGTTCAGTAGTGCCAAACACACATATCCTATAATGAACAATTCCACTTTTAGGAATATAATAGAAATGGAAACATATACACACCAAGACATCTGGGGAATGTCTTTGCAATATTACTCATCATAGTAAAAAGCTGTAAAATAAATTATTGGCAATCCATCTCAGCAAAGAGATCATATGAATTATCTATTTCAACAAAATTTATAACAGGCTTCTGAGGATGTTTTATGTACACTTTAATTCCATTTATGGTTTAGCTACTTAATTGAAATGTGACAGTCTCATAGTTCTTGTTTTCAGAAATTAGAACATGAAATTTTCCCATATATGATAGTTTTAAAATTTTATGTATAAAAATAATGGATGCATTCTGAATCCCTTTACCAGGCCATGGACAGGGAGACATTTAATCACTGTATAATGAAGTATTACCTTCAGTCTTTTCTGTGAAGCTGTCTGCCACCTAAGGCTAACATTAATACCTTTCTGTTCCAGAATGAAAAAGAAAAAAAAAAAAAATCAAAACATTTGGGTTACATCCTAAAGTACCTTATTGTTTTATAATTGCTTTAATAGATAAAGTTGAAAATCAAGTTTGAAATACAGATTACTCCCTACCCAGTGCTGGAGATTGAACCCAGGAATTCCCACATGCCAGGCAAGTACTCTACCACTACATCCCCAGCCCCGAAATAGATTTTTTTTTTTAAAACTGTAAAACCACTAAAAATATCAAGAGCTAAAGGGATAAATAAATTGTGTGTATTTATGTAATACAGAAATGTAAATCAGTAAGCTATTACTACTCATAACCATACGGATTGATCTAACACCCTGTTAAATAAAAGGAGCATGCTGTATGATTTTCCTTTTGTAGGATTCAAGAACAGGCAAAACTGATCTTTTGAGTGAAAGTCAAGAAAAATTTGGGAGGAAGGCATGTGGGAGGCTTCAAGTTGGCAGCATTCAACTTCCTGATACGGGAGGTAATCATGTAAGCACAGTTCAGATCTGTGTTTATGGATTTGAGCCCTTTTCAGTTGGCATGTTTTAGTTGAAAATAGTACTGTTTCCAGATTAGCTGAGAAATTTCCCCATAAATATCTTTATTAAAATTTAGATTAACGTACAAAGTGCTGCAGCTAAATGCTAAGCTCAGTGGCATTTCTGATACTCTCAAGAAATTAGTTTCTGTGCTTCATTAATACCTGCAAGACACTGAAACTATCTCCTTCCAGACAAACTAAATTTCACCCGAATAGATAAACACAGATGTTTCTCCCTATGCCCACTTGGGCCCTCAACCCCACCCTCCAGACTGCAAGGCCAGTTCCTGATGACAGAGCACAAATTCCCCCCAAACCCATGACCACACCTCTGCCCCCAAATGTGGACAGAGACATTTGTTTTGAAAATCAGAACTGGGGCTGGGGTGTAGCTCAGTGGTAAAGCACTTAGTGGTGCAGGTCCACACAGCGTAATTTACAGATACACACTGAGCACCTATATGGACGGACATGTACCAGAATTACATGTGTAACTCTGGGTTTGATCCCAGTTCCATACAACAACAAAAAAAAACAGCCCCCCTCAAAAAAAGTGGGAGGAAACCTGAAGATTTAGCTTAGTGGTAGGGCCCTGGGTTCAATTCCCAGCCCCCCAAAAACCCAAAACCAAAAAAAAAAAAAAAAAGGCTTAAACTTGTTCCATGGTAGTTCATGAAACAGTGGAGAGATTAGAGTACACAAAGATGTGTCTGAGAACTTCACACTGAACCTTTGTGCTGTTGGTCCCAAGACCTAGACTATGTCTTTAACCACTGCACTACTCTGCCTCCTTATAGTTTTGAATAATGCCCCCAAGTACTTGAGAAAAGGCAAACCAGCTGCCCAGGCCTGGGCCTGGAGGGATAGGAGGTACACAGGCCAACAAACCAGCAGTGGCTGCTGCACTATTCAGAGCAACAGGAACCTCCTAATACCCCAGCGTGTGCCTCTGAGAAATGGCCATAACCCATGGCTTCTGGTCTCATCTCTGGCCAGGGATCCAGAAAAGGGAAGCCAGAAACAGAATTCCACAGAGGACAGAAAATCCAGTGAGGTCCTAAGAAAATGTGGCTTTGGGAAGAGTCTGTAGAGGAAGAGGAATCTGGGCTGTGGTGGGCCTGCTCAGACCCCTTCACGACCTCAGCCCTGTGATGAGGTGTTTCATTTATCATCTGTACCCATGCCAAGGGCAGCTGCTTTCACTGGGCCTCTGTTCACATTCTCATAAGCTTTGAAAATGAAGTTTTTGGATGAACAGGAGACAGACTGCCAGCAGGTTATTCTGCTTCCCTCTCCATTCTTCATACAGGGTGATGCTAAGCAACTCCCAGCGATCCCCCATCAGGCCCTCAACCACCATTCACTTGCCCTGCAGATACACACTGAGCACCTATACAAACATGCGGTTATAGCACAGAGCAAAGCCAGGTTCCCTGCCTCCACAGATATTACTTTCTGCACGATTCTATTTATACACCATGTCCAGGAAAGGCAAATACAGAGAGACAGAAATTGAGTTAGTGGTTGACTTACTACCTATTAGCAACCACTCCCATAGCCTTAAGTTTCTTTGGGGGCTGATGGAAATCTTCCAAAATCAATTGTGCTGATGGTAGCAAAAGTCTGTATAAACTAAAAATCACTTAAATGTATGCTTTATTTAGATTGGTGAATTTATGGTATGTGAACTATGTCAATAAGATACTGTATTTTTAAAAAATTAGAACCAAAAACCAGAACTTTCAATCCTAAGCTGCAAGCTATTCTACAGCACCAGGTTGCTTTCTGTATGTAAGAAAATGAATGCTACTCAATGAGCCTTTAAAAAGTAACTATTTGGGGGCTGAGCTTGTGGCTCAGTGGCAGAGTCATTGCCTTGTACATGTGAGGCACTGGGTTCGATCCTCAGCACCACATAAAAATAAACAAAGATATTTTGTCCATGTATAACTAAAAAAACTTTAAAAGAGTAATTATTTGGAAAGACTTAAGTGCCCAACTTATTTGTGAATGTGCTCCTTAAAGTGTTGGGCACACAGGCTACATCAGTCAGGATGAGCTAAATTATGCTGTGGCAACAAGTTCACAACCCAGTGGCTGAACAACCCAAGCCGACTGCACCCAGGCTGCGTCTACCTAGGATTGGCTGAGCCATTTCCTCTGTGACTTGCCCTAGAGCACCTGGAGCTTTGCCAGTCTCCACAGCAGGCAACAAGAGACCTGGAGAGTCACACACTAGTGGTTAAGGACACAACACACTTCTCACAACTCGTTGGCCTGAAGTCACCACATGGCCCCCAAAACTCAAGGGGACCAGGAAGTACAAAGCAGTCACATGCCTGGAGAACAAAGAACTTTGACTACTTAGTAAATAGCACCAATGTTTGTGCAGGGAATAGTACAGTGTAGTCAAGAGTGTGGACTGAGGCCACCATGCTTGGCTTTAAACCCCAGTGAAGTCATTTCCTAGCTGGACATCACTTCACCTTCAAGAAGGCACCTCGACCTCTTTGCACCTCAGTTTCCTTATTCATAACATGGAGAGAGTTTTAGCGTTTACTCTGTAGGTTTGTTGTAAAATTAAATGAGCATTTCTATGAGTAAGGAATGTAAATATTACCTGGCAAGTGCTAATACCATAAGCTTTACACAATTTATTATTTTGGGGAAAAAATTAAAGGGAATGCTTTATCTTTGTAATATAATTAACAAGTGGGCACTGCATAAAGTATCAGTCTACAGACTCCGACACATACAAAAGTACAAAATATGTACCAACCTTTATTAAGGGAGCACCAGGACTCCCAGGTCTTGCCTGGTACTTGCAGATTGCCAGTACCTTGGCATCTAGTTCCTTTCTTATCTTTAAGGGGAGGCAGTCCGGGTGACTTCAAAGGCTCTCCAGCAATAGAAGCTGGGAATTCTTTGTCTCATTGGTCACCAACTTGGCTGATGTGCAATCCTGCAGTATTTACTGTTCTTTGGCCACAAAGAAGAAACCTCCCCTTCACATCAAGGAAGCACCAAGACACTCCCTACCTGGCTCCAAAACAGGAACCTCACCTGGATTCTCCCCCTGGGCAGGTCTACTGTAACTATGCTGCCGATCCAGAAGAGCACCCACTGGTTGCCAGCAGACCACCAGGAAGCAGCCTGGAGAAAGAGGTCCCTAGTACACTTCAGAGCAGAGTGGTCTCTTCCACCACTGGAAAGATTTTGAACACTGAATAATTGCTCTAGCCCTCTTCAGACTCACCCCTCTCACCTTCCATTCCTGTTGCAGGCGAGGACTGCCCCTCAGTGTTGGGGGAGCAGTGTTGATCATCCACAGTTTGAGGAGGGTCAAACATATGACCCTTAACCTTCTGAGTTTGACGTCTTAGTTTGAGTTTGATTCACTTAACATGATGGTATGGTTCCATCCCTTTTCCTGCTAATGCAATAATTTCATTTTTATGACTGAATAAAAATTCTTTGCATATATGTACTTTTTTTTATCCATTTATCCATTGAAGGATACCTATGCTGGTTCCATAGCTTGGCTATTGAGAATTGTGTCACTATAAACATGGGTATGTATGTATCACTGTAAATAAGATGCAAAAAAAAATATCAAGAAGTGGTATAGCTGGATCAAGAAAAAAATTTTAAAGCTTCTGGTAGAACAAAGTTTCAAAAGGTAGGAGCCATTCACCATATTTTAACATGATGTACACACAAATAAAGTATAAGTACCTAGGAAGATAAATCTCTCAATGTTTTTCAATTGTAAGTGGTTGTATCTAAAACTTCAGTGGTGTTAGCAGAAAGGAGGGCACCACTATAGTCACCTTTACCAGTGTAACCTATGTGACTGTCAACCCCTTCTGCCCCTCTGCACATGTCTGAGCAATGCCCTTTCTGTTTTTCACTCCACAGGAGCTTCTCTCTGCACCTGTGTTCTCACCTTCCCTGGCGGGGATGCCATGTCCATGGGTACAGGTTACAGGCAAGTTATTCCTCCAGGGAATTTTCTGAATTCTCCAGCTCTTCTTGCCACTTCTGAGTCACTATTAAAAGCACCCCTTGTGCTATCTTTAAGGTGCAGTCAACAACCCTGAGGCAAGTCCTCTTAGAAGTGGATTGTCCGTCCAGTCCCAGAGGACTGTGGCCCTGGTCAACATCTTGACTACACTCACACAAGGGACCCTGGGCCAGAACCACTTAGCTAACCCACTCCTGGAATCCTGACTCAAACTGGAGGGCACTAAATGCTTACTCATTAAGTTTGGGGTAATTTGTGGAACAATAAGTAACTAATACAGATGAATGTATGGACAATAAAGTTTACTAAAATTTGATGGAATTTGGTGACACATTTTATGTGTTTGAGGCAAAATTCTTCATTTTGCTGATGAAAATTTTCATAGACATTGGGTGGGAGAAAGGGCAGGGTGAACATAAAACTGGCAGCTGTATCGACAACACGCTGCATTGAAATCTCCTAAACAGAATGATTTAAAAGGGTCCCCAAGCCAGATGTGCTGGTGCACATCTGTAATCCAGCAACTCAGAAGGCTGAGGCAGAAGAACCAAAAATTCAAGGCCAGCCTGGGCAACACAGCAAGACACACACAAAAAAAAAAAATTAAAAAGGCTAGAGATAAATCTACAATAGAGCACACCTGGGCTCAAGATCCAGTGCCAAAATAATGTGTTATCTAAGAATATAGTTTAGGTTTATGTAAGCAGATGTCTTTAGAACATTTACCATATATTTTAAAGTATATATGTTTATAAAGTAGTACTAGACATGTAGGTGCTGCTTCATTTAGTTTTATTCTAACCTCCAATTTTCAAAAAGACATCAATCTGCCAATTTTGGTTCTCAGCCAGGATACTTCTCAGACACCTCCATGATTTATGAGGCATTACCACAGTATTTTAAAAAAAAAAAAAAGCCACACTACACACTTACCTTGTTACTTTTTCAAAAAAAAAAGTAGCTTAATTCCTCAGATGAAGCCAAACATTCATCTGTCCTGTTTTGGGCTCTGCTCTGTTCTGATTTAGTCCTTGGACTAATCAGGCTAGCTTAGTTCCCTAATTCTTTATCAGCTAATAAAGAAATTTGATTAACTTTTACAGAATATATTCAATGCAGAGCTACAAGACATGGATAATTTTTTTTTAATCTGGAGAAATCAGACTGGTCCAACTAGTGTTGATACCAATCTGTATTCTCATTGATATTTACCTGGATCTGTTACCTACTCCTGTATACTTTTATAGTGAATATAGTGTTAAAATTTCTGTTGATACCAAACACTAAGAATGTATTTTTCAGATTAATAATGCAACTATCCCAGTCTTTTTATGCAATCACATATACAAAAGAAAAAAAAACCCCACCCCAACCCCACACCAAACTACGACCAAAAACAAAAGACTGAACAGAAATTTAAAACTTAAATCTGCCAGTTAGTGATTTGGAGCCCACTTTGTTTAGTTTACAGAGAGGGCCATCACAATTAACTGATAACAAAAGCTATCCTAATTCAAAGTACACAGAATTGTACTATAGATAAGTATGGGAAATATTGATGGTTGGATTCCGAGTTCAGCAGAGGTTTGCACTCCATGGCATTTTTTTCCCCCCAACCCTGGCCAACACCACATGTCTGGAAGACGACCCCCATGGTATTCACTGAATAACAAGAGGGACTAAACCATGTCACCCACCTCCTGGTTGGAGAGCACAGAAAGCTAAAAACTGTGGTTTACATATTCCACACCTTGCAGCCCAGAGACTGGGACGTGAACCAACTAAAGGCAACTGTACAGCTTTTGACTGGCGAGCAAGGTGTGGAATAGAGGCGTTTATGATTTGCTTTGGTCCAGCTTTGTAGTATAGTTGACAAATTAAAATTGTATTAAAAAATTTGTATTATAAAGGTGTACAACTTGAAAATTTGATTTACAGGCAGTGTTAAACGATTACCACAATCAAGCTAATCACCTCGCATCATTACCATTTCTTTTGTGTGGTAAGAATACTTAAGATCTACTCTCAGTAAATTTCAAGTATATATGATACATTAAATATAGCCCTCATGCTGTACAACAACTTATTCATCTTTTAACTAAAAACTTGTACCCTCTGACCAGCATCTCCCCATTTCCTCCACCCCCTGGAAAACCTTCTACTGTTCCTAGTAGTTTGACTTTCTTAGATTTCAGAGGTGAGATAGTATTGTATTGTCTCTGGCTAATTTCATTTAGTATAAAGTCCTCCAAGTTCTTCTTTGTTAGAAGGGACATAACATCCTTGTTTTTTAAGGCTGAATAATATTCCATTGCATCCATACATCATGCATATACATGTATACATTTTCTTTATTCATTCATCTATGAACACAGATTACTTGTATATCTTGGCAGTTATGAACAGTGCTGCAGTGAACATGGGAGTGCAGATCTGAGACAGGGATTTAATTTCCTTTGGATATGGATGCCCAGGAGTGGGACTGCATGGTAGTTCTATTTTTCATTTCTCAAGGAACCTTCATCTTGTTTTCTATAATGGTTGTACCAAATGGAAACTTTTCTACAAGCACATTCTAGGACCATTCTCCTGAGTGCTGAGAGGCACTGTGGTGGTTTTTTCGTTTTTGAAATTCAAGTAGGGAATTTGACTCCACAGCTCCATTTAATATTCTTTTAAGTTGGTAGCCCCTCAAGGATCAGTGCTTTGCTGTGCTGGGAGTCATTTTGAGGGCCCAGCTCACAGTCTTCTCCAGCCCTCCCAGTGATTCTGGGGTACTCCACCCCACCTTATCCTGCTTAAAATGTCTGGAGTGGGTGACGTTTTTTGCACTGAACCCTTATTTACAACCAAAATCCTGCATCTTCTGAAAATACTGAAAATGCAAACACTCATCCCTCCCATGTTTACTTGCCCACTCCCCCAGCTCCAAACTCTTCAGGATGGGTGACAAGTTCTGAAATCACATAGATTAGGCACACAGGTAAAGGGCAGCATAGGAGACAGAACAGAGTCGAGAGCTGCCAGGCTGAGCGTTAGACCACCTCTACTGCAGAGCAGGGAAGACAGGAGGACGGAGGTCTTCAGGGGAATTAAAAGCACCAAGGCTTAACTGAAAATTGCTAATTGGCCACACGTGCAACACAAGGAAATCAGCCTCCCTGGTTCAAAGCTCACGCGGTTTAAGGTGAAGCCAAAAAAGAAAATGAGATGGTAGCAGTTCTTTCACGTGCGTACAGTTGAATTGAGCCCTTCCAGGCTGGCTGCAGTGGTGTAGATTTCCAGTTAGACAGAAAGGCAGGAGAATTGTGTTTGGTTTAAAGCCAGAAATTCTGAGTTCCATTCTCAAAGCTGCTGCTGCTGCTGCATAGATGGGAAAATCCCCAATCTCTTTCCTGTTTGTACACTACCACTGTCCCATGGACAGGCTCTTGGTGACAGCAGCAGCCACCCTTTTCTGGGACATTATGCATCCCATACAACCACACAACATTTCCTCAGATGGATATTAGATAGGTCTAGACAGTATCCCCTTTCCCCCAACTCTCCCACTCCCACTGAGGTCCAGGCCACCATCATGTCTCACCCGATTTCTGAGGAGTCCCTTACCCGGTCTTTCCTATTCCTGCCCTTAACTCTCCCAGCACCACCTTCAACACAAGCGTCAAGGTGATCCTTTAAACCTTAAGTCAGATCACACTCTCCCCCTACTCATACTCCCTCTACCCACCAAGAGTCCTCATTATACCCAGGATAAAAGCCCAGTCTACACAGTGTTCTCTAAGGCCCTCCGGGATCTGCTTCCTCTGTCCCCGGCTCCCTCTGCTCCAGCCACAATGGCCTCCTTGCTACTTCTCCACGCAGCCCTGCCTCAGACCTCTGCACCACGGTCCAGCTACACAGAGTGCTCTTCAGATAGCTAGATCCTTAACGCCTACAGACTACCCTAGTTAAGATTGTGGTCTCAGCACTTATCTAGATAATGTATCTATCCATTTTGCTTACTTCTTTTTCCTCTCACTCCATGAGGGCAAGAACTGTTTTGTTCAAGTCTGAATCTCTCAAACAGTAGGCACTTAATTGCTGGATTTAACGAATACATGAATTGGAGACTCGGTGCATAGGTCCTAAGGGGCGGTGCTAGGGCCAAACTCAGGTTCCCTTGGACTTAGAGAGGCCACCTGCTATCTAGGCAGTGCGCCCCAAACCCTCCTTCCAGAATCCGGGGGCTATTAGAGACACAGTAGGCCTATGAAAGATGCTGGAAGGGAGGGGACCATGAGGGCTTTCTGTCCTCTACTCAGAAGAGGTATTCTCCTTAGATACACTGCCACAGTCTGCATCACTTCCCCAGTAGTGAGACAGCATGCCTGGCCCTAGAAGCAGTGGAACCATTTCAGGACTCTGTCCTCCTTTTCAGTCTTTCCTGGAAAGCCCCTGAAGATGTACTCACTGGTTTGATGCAGAAAGCTGGGCACGGCCTAAAAACGCTACAGCTTTAGACCAATTACTGACATTGGTGAGAAGACTTCTGCAAACTACCCCTAATTCCAGCTGAAAGGACTGCATGGGTCCAAGCCAAGCACTCTGCTGCCCTTAGGATAAAGGGAGGATGAAGAATACCCAGGACCGCAATGAAGGGAGCTGTGGATGGGGTTGGAGTCCCAGGTTATAAAGGGAGAGGAGAAGCAGCTGCAAAGGATGAGTGAAATCCAGTTAGAACCGGCCAGCCTCAACCTTGGTTAAATGAAATACACCTTTGAGTAGGCAGACCATTAGCAAGAGATTGGCATTCTTTTTGGTATACCTATATTAAGATCTCTGTGCTTTTAATTAAATGAATTAATATAAATAACACACCTGGGATAGTACCACACTGTAAGTACCACACTTCTTCAGCTATTATCATAATAAGAGTCAATCACTATATTTTCTTGATAATAGGCAAAAGCTCAAAAATAGTCCTGTCAGGTAAGGAATGCAAAAGAATCAAATCTGCATAAGCTTTAAAAACGGACTTTAGAGAAAGCATTTCTTTATTGACCCAGACTGTTCTAAAAACTAAATAAGATTAGGCTGTAAGCCTCTGATAGACAGGGATTTGGAATTATTTCTTTTTATATCTCTTTTGGGATGTTGAAATGGTTTTTCTGCATGAGATAATTACAGTTAGGTTATTTTTACTACAGTTATGTTAATGATGGTAATGCTATATTATGTAAATTAACTATATACATGAAACTGAAAAAGCCTTTTCAAAGCAAACAGGCAGTGTTAATGCCAGATATGACAACTATTCTAATGATTACCATTTTTGCTGTGAAAAATGTGCTGGCCCTTGGGAGGAGAAAGTTACAAACATCTATTAACTAGAGAAAGAAATGGAATAAAAAGAAATTGGAGCCAGGTGATCGTAATAATCGTCTACACCAACGGCTGACCAGAACCTTCAGCTGGAAACCAATGAAGGTATTAGCTGAGAAACAACCCCACAAACCAGATCCATTAAAAGAACAGAGAAATTCAATAAGGCAATAGTGCTAGTCCCATACTCAACTCATTGCTTTTTTAAGATAACTTCCTAATATTAAAAACTCAGTACCAGCTTGGATATGGTGGGTCATGTTTGAAACCCCAGCAACTCTGAAGGCTAAGGCAGGAGGATTGCAATTTCAAGGCCAGCCTCAGCAACTTAAAAAGACCCTGTCTCAAAATTAAAAAAATTAAAAGGCTGGGGATATAGCTCAGTGATAGAATATCCCTGAGTTCAATCCCCAGTACCACACGCCAAATAAAAAAAAATGGCATCAGCACCAGGATGCCTTTTAAATGAGAAAGAAACAAGAAGTGATTGGAGAGGTGGGGTTGAACATAGTCGAAGAAGTACTAAACAATGTGCAAGGTGCAAAATGCCATTCTGGTGTTAGATTTTCAACCAAATGGATGTCACCCACAAAGTTCATCCTCAAGACTCCAAAATTAGTAATTCTCTTTAATGCAAAGATACTGTATGACACACAGTCGACAGGCATTTTGCTATGTTTTGCTTCCTCTCAGAGAGATGCCTAGTGGGTTAGTGACAGGGAGTCAAAGCCACACAGGGAACTAACTGAGCATTCTCCTGGCTGGGAGTTCTGTGGAGCTCTTCAAAGGAATGCGTTTCTAAGGAATGTTTAAGTAAGCTTAAGGAGTTCCAGGCAACCAATACTGACTGATCTGATGGCTGTATTTGCCAGGAAGGCATTTCTTTTTTGCATCTAAATGTAGATCAGAACTACTGACAGGAGCTCAAGTTATAGAGAGAGCCAGAAGAGACTTCTTGCAGAGAGAATTTGTGTTTCTTAAATGCTTGTGCTCCATAGGAGCAAAACACTGGAAATACATAGAAACCACTTTTTCCATAAGGAAAACAACTGGACAAGCGTAAATCCCTTGGTGTTTTAGATTTGTGTTCCATGTAAGGAGAAGTCAACAGCTATGGTAAGAAATCCAGATTTTTGTGTGTTCTGCAATTATGATATGACAAAAGCTATTCCTAAGAACTGGTCTCGACTACAAGTCCCAATTCCAGTGCACATTCCCATCATAGCATCTTCCAGATACAGTAAATGTTGTGCTGCTCTGTGCTGGAAAAATATCATTAAGCCAGGAAAAGATCTATTCTGACTCTGCTAAGTGCATCCCAATGAACTTTATGATGTAAGAATCATACAACCCATTGCCTTGGCCGGAAATAAAATAAACTGAATCTAATAAGTCAAAATACAACAAGAATCAACAAAAACTTAAAAATATAACCCACGGTCCTGCTACACTAGCCCATCTATTATTAATGCCCAGAGCCACTAAAAGCACCAATGTTCTAATGAGAACAGTTATTAACTTTGGTGTAGCCATCTGTGACTTCCCAAGTGTTTCTCCACCCCCTAATCTCTTCAACCTCCACTGGGAACCCAGGAGATGAGAGTTCTTCCCCCATTACAAGTTGTCAGCCAGAACTTTCAGAAATTCTGTGGCTTCCTGAAGACCCAGCTGGTGACAAAGCCAGGACTTTTTCAACTCCAGTTACTGTTCATTACTTATTAACAATATCTTCCATGCTGTGTTATTAGTCGAGCTGCCTGGTGGCAATTTTGCAGACTGATGCATTTTTCCAGCCATGACACATCCCACGTCCACTTTTTTGATCCCCGGTTCATTTCCACCATGGACATCAGAAGAAGAGAGGACTAACGGGCCCAGGCTCTCTCCTGGGAAGTGGGACTGGGAGCTCTAGAGCTCCTGGGGCTGCTCATTAAGGGACCAGCAACTTTCTAGGTGTCAGGAGCCACTGTTCCTTCCTCTGGAAGCATCAAAGCCATCAACTGGAGCAAGACAAAAAAAGCCACCAGCAGTGGAAAAGGCAACCAAGAACCTCATCATCATCACAACTGTCAACATCGCCCTGAGTGGAACTTGGGGGACACTGTGAACAAGTTATAAGCCTGATGCCTCAGAACCCATTCAGAACACGGTTTTATAGAGGCTGCAGACAGTCCAATGGGCATTTCTCTAGTTTGCAGCATATCTGTCTTCCACTTAGAACACAGTCTCAATGCTGAAATCTTGAGCAACCTAGGCAGCATGGGACAGCATATAAAAGGAAGACAGGTCACCCGAAGGAGAGGCAAGGACTTGGGATTTCTTCTAGGTGTTCAAACCAGTGCAGCAAAGTCTCGGGAGTCCTGGGTGGCTTATCCCCATCCAGGACACAGACCAAGCCGTGGTTCTCATTATGCATGACTGGCATTTTGAACAGGAACAGTCCTGCTGTGGACCCCTGGTCTTTGGATACTAAATACCAGTAGAATCCTCCTCCAACCCTCAACCCTGGCTGAGAACCACTGAACTAAACAATTTCCAGAATTCCTCAATCTCAAAATTTCCTGAGTGCATAATTAGACCAGAATGGCATTAGGTGTGAAAGTGCTCTAAGAGAGCAAAAAGGCCATAAATGTACAAGTGTCAATGAAGCATGCATTAAGCTGGGAGGAAAAAAAAAAACCAGATTATCTAGGCTTTATTAGGTTGGGGCTTTTTCTCCCATATAAAGAAATTTCCTGAAGACAGCAATCTGCAAAGAGTGACAGTTCATTAATACCCTCAGGGACCCAGGTCCCTTTTATTTTTGTACTTTGCCATCCTTAAGGTGATGGCTTTTATTTTCGTGACACCTCATGATTTCAACATGACTACTTTGAGGTTCCAGGCCAAAAGAAGGCAAAACAGCCAAAGTCTTTTTCCTCTACAGTATATCTTTTTATTCAGAAAGGGAAGCCTCTCTTATTGTCCCCAACTATATCACAGGGCCATCACTAGCAGGAAGGTGGTTAGGAAAACTGAACATTCAGATTCCCAGTCTGTGCAGTAGAAAGAGACAAGGGAGACCGTAAAAAAGTCTATCTCAAGTATCTACAGAAGGAATCTTTTCCTAATTGTGTTCACATTCCATAAAACCCAGTTTATATCTTATATTCAATGATTCTAAAAACATTAATAAAATGGTCCACGGAGCTATGCAGGAACTTGTTTCTTTCTGTCTATTCTAATTCAAATAAGAATCCATTTAATCTGCAGCCACCTGGGCTCCCAAAACAACAATCAAATAGTATTCTCACCTTGGTCACAATTTTGGATTAGCAAATTTGAAATTATCTGCTTTTACTTCTCTGTAGGTTTCAACAGACAACTTCATACAATTCTCTATAACACATCTCTCTCTACTCTTTTTTAGGGGGAGGTTACTGGGGATTATTTGGGTTACTGAGGATTAAACTCAGGGGCACTCAGCCACTGAACCACATCCCCAGCCCTATTTTGTATTTTAGTTAGAGACAGGGTCTCACTGAGTTACTTAGTGTCTCGCTGTTGCTGAGGTTGGCTTTTAACTTATGACCCTCCTGCCTCAGCCTCCCAAGCTGCTGCATGAGCCACCGTGCCTGGCACTCTCTCTACTCTTTTTAAAAACAATACTTGCCCTTTAGCAGAAAATCAAAATGTACACATTTAAAAAATAAATCATCTGGGCTGGGGTTGTGGCTCAGTGGTAGAGCGTTTTCTTTGCACATGTGAGGCACTGGATTCTATCCTCAGCACTGCATTAAAATTAATTAATAAACAAAAATATTTTAAAAAATAAATAAATCATCTGCACAGACTGATGTTTACATTAAGTTCTGTATTAATACTGTGCAGACCTAGCACATACAAGATTTGCACATCCTAGATTATCACATGTGATGCCCATAACAAAGCATTTTATATCTTTAATCGTAAATGAAAAATTTTAAATCTTCCTTTTAAATGAATACTTGGCTCTCTTAGCTTCCCCTTTACCCAAACACCTACATTTTCTCAAAACATTTGGCTCCTTAGTTGTAGAAAAGCAGGAGATAAATACATGTGTATATACTAAACTATTTACAAATAAAGTGACATAAGATTGACTTCAAGACTGGGATGTGGCTCAATTGTACAGCACTTGCCTGGCATGTGTGAGGCCAAGGATCCTATCCTCAGCACAGCAAGAAAAAAAAAAAAAGAGATTGACTTCAACATAATGCAAGGGAGTGGGCAGGAAAGAGTAGTAGCTGAAACAAGATTGGCCAGCAGTTTAGAATTTTGAATCTGGGAGTGAGTACATGTGGTTGACTTTTTACTAGTCTAATTTTGAAATGTGCCACAATATAAAGTTTTATTTTTTTGTTTTACTTTAAGTAGCTCTGAAACTGATACTACTGCATACTTCACGGATGAACCTCTAAAACATTATGCCGAATGAAAATAGCCAAACACAAAAGATCGTGTGATTCCTTGTATATGGAATGCTTGGGAAAGGTAAACTTACAGCGGGAGAGAGGAGGCTGATGGTTGCCTGGAGCCAGGCGTGGGAACAGGCAAATGGACAGGAGCAAATGTTTTGGAGTGATATTCTAAAATTTCAATTGTGGTCAAAACTGTATACATTTTCTAAAATATCACCAAACTGCACATTTATTGAGGATAGATATTGAAGTATGTAAATTTGACCTTAATAAAACAGTTTTTAAAATAGCTTTGAAGAAACACACCCAGAAATGGATCCACTGTTACTTGCTAGCACTACATTTAGGAAGAGAAGACCAGCTGAGAAAGTGTCTTAAAATGACAATTAGACAAAAGGGCAGTTTCCAAGGCGTCAACGATTCCCATCATGGTAGAACAGCATTTAGTCCTATATATCATTCTTTGTATTCCTCCTACAAATCTGAAAATTAGAAATGCAAAAAGAAGGCTAGGGCTTGTAGCCCAGAGGGAGAGCACACCTGGGTTTAATCCCTAGCACCATAAAATAAAATAGGGATTAAAAAACAAAAGCAAAAAAGGTCTGGTTTAGGTCCAGCTGAAGCACTTCCATGGCCTTTGCAGAGCAAGAACTAACTCATCAGGAGTCAGGAACTCACCAGGGCCAGGAGAAAAGTGACAGAGCAGGAGACACACTGAATAAAAAGATGACTGAGAGAATGTTTAAAGTTTCACATTCAATTTTAAATGTCCTAAATTATCAGTTGGTGTCAGCAACAAAGTAATTTAGTTTGTTTGCTTTGTAAACTTTCAGGAGAATCCAATCTGTTTCTAATGGCCTCAGGTGAAACTGAGCTAGCTAATAACCAGGGAGAGAATTAATGTGAAACTTCATCTTCTCTTATAAAAGGAAGCATCTCTGACAAGTCCAGATTCACGCCAAAACAGAATAAAGGAAACTATAAATACCTAGAAAAGAAGTCATGCTGTTGGGGGAAAAGTTTTGGATGCTGCAGAGTAAGAAGTAGATTTTTTTTTTTTTTTTTTTTTTGCTAGGGGTCAAACCCAGGGCCTTGTGCTCACCAGGCAAGTGCCCTATCACTGAACCACATCTCCCATGTCTGAACACTTGAATTTTTTCTCAATATTCTGGATGCCCTATCAAGGAATAAATGCCAGTGTTTACACTTAGGTGTTGGGACAAAACTTTTATCTGAAAACTACATAAGTTTTCCAACTTAATAAGTTTTTTTCATTGTCACTTGAACAATAGTAGGATTTCAATTTTAAATTTCCCCTGTACACATCTCTGAAAGGGAAGGGGGAAAGAAACAGACTTCCTGAGCCTGGTCCCACATAGGACCACCCATCCCATCCGGCTCTCATCTCTGACTTCAGTGAGCTTCCAGCAGGCTTCTATCCACAGATCCCACAGTGATTTACTGGGTCCTCCAGCAGTTCTTATCATTCTGGCAGAGCTTCACCTACTATGTACACCGGGTGACCCCACAACCCTTCCTACACAGAATTCTGTTCTGTTATTCAGAGACTGTCTTCCCAAATGATACTCCTAAGTACTTCAATTTAAAAATAAAAAAATAAAAGCTGCTTGCTAATTACCCTCTTCAGTGTTCTGAGACCTAGAGGTGTACAACTCCAGAATTTGCACCTTACAGCAGGAAGACAGGCTCAGTAAGATGTCTTGAAGACTGAGGTGGCCCCATTGGCTCCAGGAGTCCTTCCCTTCTTAGCTGAGGGCTCACAGGACTGCACATGAGTACCTACCATGGACTGGAGTCAGCTGCCCTTAACTCCATCCCTGACTCCATGAACCTGGGCAAGTCAAAAGTGCTCTGAGCCTCATTTTCCTCACCTAAAAAGATGGAGATAACACCTATTGCTTGCAGGTGGTTATAAAGTTAAATAAAATCAAGTCCTGAACAGCATGCAGCATATAGGGCTGGTATTCAATAAATGCAATGTATTGAATGTAGTAAATTAAATTAAAGCGAGAAATGTAATTAAATTATAGTATCAAATTCCTATAAAGCCTAGGTAAAAAGCACCATTTTTCAGAAAATATAGTACATTTCTATCCTGTGGTAGAAAAATGAACCTACTGAAGAGTACTAGAATTATTATGAAAGGCTTCCCTATCCTTCAAGAACCAGGGGAGCCGTTCACAGTGTTGTAGAGTTGACTCCATTTACTTATTACCCCTTGGGAGTCCTAAGTACAAAACAGCCAGCATCTACCTGCTCAGAGGAAGCCTAGCTACAGAACTGGACCTGGTTCAGACCTGGTCCTGCCTATAGATTAAGTCAATCTGGAGTTTAAAAGCAGACACTGTTCTCTGCTATGGCAGCACCCCCTGCCCCTGCACCTCCCACAGCCCAGTCTTGAAGTTGGACCAGTACTTAGGTCTAATCAGGTCTTTAGATTACCCACTTGGCTTCTTACCAGTCATCGAAATGTTCCCAGCCTGGACCCCACCCCAAACCAGCAATTTCTATCCCACAAGTGATTGATTTAGAATTCTTCCTGATGTGGCAATGAGATTCCTAACGTTAGTCCTCCTGAGTGTCTTGTTTTTCCTGTCTGTAGAGTTCAAAGCAGAGGTAGGTGCAGTCTTACCACTTGGGGTCTGGGAAGCACAGTGACCACCAAACTGACCCTCCTACTGAAGGCAGGATGCCTGCGTAGACAGGGTGGTGGGAAGAGGCAAGAGGCAGCACCTGGGGCCATGGTTCCCCCACTAGGACATACTTGGCTGTTGAGAATAGAAAACTGCGCTCACTTTTATGGTGTTTCTGAGTCTGCAAAGCACTGCCTAGAGGACTGTGACAAAGACTGTTCTCAACCAAAACTGCATTGGTCTCCTCAGAGCCCTCTTCTTGACTAGGACTTGGCCTTGGCCTGCATCCCTCCAAGCCTGCAGAGCCCAGCATCAGCTTAGAGAAAACCCTCCCACCCTCTATGTCTGACCACCAATATGTGATCAAATTCCTCAGCCCCAAAAGACATCCGATCACACTTACCTGCCTACAGCAAGTTCCATGAATAGAGCAAGAACTCTCCCTACCCCTGATGGCTCTTGTTAGCAACTTTCCTTCACTGCCTTCCTGCCACAACCCAGTCCTCAGCTGTCAATCCCCAGTTGGTATTGTTGTTGTATTCAGAGTTGAGCTTTCTCTCTCTCCTATCTCACCTCTCACAATAGTCCTGAATAAAGTCTTCTTTATCATTTTAATAATATTTTCTTTCATCACATGGATTGAATAGTGGTCCCCAAAACTCATATCTATATCCAAATACTCAGAACCTGTATTACTTGTATGGCAGAACAACGCTATCTGTTTTTTTTTGAGGGGGGGCGGTTTGGGGAGGATACTGGAGATTGAACCTAAGGGTGCGTAACCACTGAGTCACACACCTAGCCCTTTTTATTTTTTTGTTTTGAGACAGGGTTTCACCAAGTCCCTTAGCGCCTTACTAAATTGCTGAGACTGGCCTTGAAATTGCAATCCAACTCAGCCTCCTGAGTGGCTGGGATTACAGGCATGAACCATCATGCCCAGCAATAATACTACTTTATATGGCCATAAATGTAATTAAGTTAAGGATTTTGTGAGGAGGAATTTATCCTGCACTATCCAGGTAGGCCCTAAATGCAATCACATTTATCCTTGTAAGAGAGAGTTTTGGGACACAGACATACAGGGACACCAGAGCAATGAAGACAAAGATGCAGGCAGAGACTGTAGCAATGTGGCCTCAAGCCAAGAAATCCATGCAACCATCAGAAACTGGAAGCTGAGGGGAATGGGCTCTCTCCTAGTACCTCTGGAAAGAAAAGAGCTGCCAACATCTTGATTCTGGACTTTTGGCATCCAGAATTCTGGGAGAACATACTTCTCTTGCCTTACGCCACTGAGTTTATGGTAATTTGTTAGGACAGTCACAGGAAACTCATTATGAGGATCAAAGTGAGAAATAGGTTTTGCAACCAGCTGAAGTGTTAAGGAGCAATATATTTAAACCTATAATTTGACACCTTTACAATCTGTTTGAATTATTTAAATTAAAAAAAATAATAATTAAGGCAGGCACAATGGCAGGAGGATCACAAGTTCCACGCCAGTCTGAACAACTCAGTGAGACCCTGTCTCAAAATACAAAACAAAAACAAAAACAAAAATAAACGGCTGGGACTATACAGCACCCCAAGGTTCAAACCCCGGTACTGAAAACTAAAAGTAATAATTAAAACCCATAAAGCACAAATACACATAAACCTTGGGGTATGGGGGAGAGCAGAACATAAGGTAAGTGCAGGTTAGAAGACAGTTGGGGAAACCCAGCTCCTTCCCCTGCTATTTTTCAACCTAAAGAAATAGATATTAATTAGGTCTCAAAAGTTATACATTCCTAAGGTCTAACTTTAAAAAAAAAAATGTACCTAAGAGTCCAGTTCTTCTGGAGGGGTCAGGTCTGTTCTGAAATCTGAATTCATAAATCTCTATAATAGGCACAGACTCATTTTTTGTTGAAGAAGATGAATTTCTTCATCAGGTGTAAAGATGTTTCCTTCAATTCACAGGCACAATTATACATTTATAGCATTTTGGAGAAAAAAATGCCATGAAAATAAATCTTTTCAGGAAAAGGCAGTGAGAAGTACACATTCAAAAACCAAATGGGACAAGTGGCTAAAGTGACTAGGGCACAGGTCCCCTCTTCAGCAAACAAAATCAGAGAGTGTGTATATACATCCGCAAACCACCTGGGAGACAAATAAACCTGGGCCTGTATTTTTCACCTAGTCACCCGGTGTTCAGAACAATTACCTAAGAGGTGGTACAGTGAACTGCCAAATGATCCTTTATAAACAAGTTCTCACTCAAATCACACAGAGGCAAGGTGTCAGGAACAGCTCTCCAACATACCTCCTGTTCCTCCCTTTCATAGTCTGTGCTCCCGACAGACAGCTCTTTCCAAACAGGACCTTGTGTTCCAGCCTGGTGCTCCAGAAATACCTTGTAGGTGACAAGAAATATCTTTCCACCCACCCCCACCACCACCACTGGGATCATGGCTGAAATCCCAGTAACAGGAGAAAAGCAAGACCAGGTGTTGTGGTGTACACCTATAATCCCAGCAGCTCACAAGGCTGAGGCAGGAGGATCATGAGTTCAAAGCCTGCCCCAGCAAAAGTGAGGTGCTAAGCAACTCAGTGAGTCCCTGTCTCTAAATAAAATACAAAATAGGGCTGGGGATTGGCTCGGTTGTTAAGTGCCACTGAGTTCAATCCCCAGTACCCACCCTCTACCAAAAAAAAAAAAAAGAAAGAAAGAAAGAAAGAAAAGCATGCCCATTCATCTACTCTAAGTTTTACTTGACATGGGAGCCTTCATAAGGAAATGTAGACCCAAAGAGACAGAAAAATTAATGTATTTTTATGCTAGATTTGAAAAAGCGGATAGTCGTGAAGAAGTAACATTAGATTTTTTTTAAGTTCGATCTCATAGTAAGCTAATCTAATAAACTGTAGGAAATTTAACAAGGCTTGTTTTTCCAGATTTTTCTGAGTTTTTGTGTCTTCAGGGATAGGGATGCTCCTTTCCTCTTGGATGAAGGTCTTATGACTGCTTCTGGGAAGACAGGAAAATCCTTCCTAGACTGTATGTGTACTTTAAGGGGAGAAGGACAGGGGAGGCTGAAATGACCTTCCCACTTCTGCCGTTTTCTCAAATTCTTTCAGTTTAAAATTTTTGGGGTCACCTGTCCTGAACCCCATCACCCTCCTTCCTATAATTCCTGTCTATAGAAATCCAGATGGTATTTATTTTCTGAGGTTGCCATAACAAATCACCACAAACTTTGTGGCTCAAAAACAACACAAATTCCTTCTCTCACATTCTGGAGGTCAGAATTCTGAAACTGACATATTGGTAGGGCCCTTCTCCCTATGGACACTCTTGGAAACAACCTGCTTCCTTGACCTGTGACCATATCATCCAATCTCTGCCTCCCTAATCCCATGGCCTCCTCCTTTTCTGTGTCAAATCTCTCTCTGCCTCACTCTTAAAAGACAACTGTCACTTAACTTAATCACAGCCTCAAAGACACTTTTTCCCAAATAAGAACATATTCATAGCCTTCAGAGGTTGGCCATGGATATATTATTTTAGGGGCAACCTAGTACTCAGGCCAAACTGAGGTGTCATCTCTCCCCAGAAGCCTTCCTGGTGCCATGTTCTGAACCCCAGAGGCCGGGTGGGTTTCTATCTTCTCACAGACACACCCTGCAACTTCCCATGGCTGCACTTGGCCAGGTTGACTTAGCCAGCTCCTGGCAGGCACTCACAGAATGAAAGAGTAGGTCTCCTCATGACTGCAGTCACCACCGTCTTCACGATGGCCTTTTGTGCCTCTCTCCCCAACTACTGCCTGAACATAATAAGAGGAGGGGCCATTCTTACTTACCTTTGCCCCCCTTGTACCTCATTGTGGTATCTATAAGAAATAAGGGGTTCCAGTGACATTGGATATTTGCCAAATAAAAAAATGGATCCAACTGTATGTCTCATATATAACACATTTTCTATGCTACCCATTGGGAAGTGTATGGGTGTACTGCACAGTGCCTGCTGGGGAATATAAATATTTACAGAGTTCTCACCCATTCAATGACAGTCCCTGTCAGTAACAACCATTCAACTGATTTATGACCCAGTAATGAGTTGAAAACCACAGCTTGGAAACCACAGACTAAAGTGATCGCTTAGGTCTTTTCCAACTCTAAATTCTACGCTCACCAACAACTGAAAAAATAAACTGGCAAGCAATCGAACTGTAGTCATCTGGACTTAGATCTAAGATTAAGGGAAATACCTGTATGAATGCAAGGTGCTTAGAAAGTACTGGGCAAAATAAAATGTGAGCCTTGGATAGCCTGCATTAGTCATCCTGTCTGCATGGGAATAAATTTATTAAACAAAATACAAGCCCATGGGCATTGCGGGGCCTGGATTCCCTAAGTATCGAGTGGTCCTAAGAGTTCTGGTCACCTTTGGTGAGCATCAGTTCCTTCATCTCTAAGCCATACAATTCTCATAAAAACTATGAAGGGCGCCACGTCTCACAGAGCTTTCACAGTACCAGGGTCCTACGAGCTGCAGCCTGTCCCATGGCCCCCTGTATTCCTGGTTTCTGTCAGTTCTCCAGTCTCTTCATCTGTACTCCTTACCTCCTGCTTCACCCCAGTATGCAACCCTTGCACTCAGAGGCAGTCCAAATCCCTGTTAAATGTCACCTACAAGCAGCCATTCTCTTGTCCAAGGATACTCTTATGTTTATCGGGAATCCTGCAAGACTAAACACTTAGAAGATTCA
The DNA here is from genome assembly GCF_001458135.2 of Marmota marmota marmota. Classification (NCBI taxonomy): domain Eukaryota; kingdom Metazoa; phylum Chordata; class Mammalia; order Rodentia; family Sciuridae; genus Marmota; species Marmota marmota. The sequence goes on along the minus strand of NW_025999842.1, from coordinate 10,891,327 downwards.
AAAGCACAAAGTTCTAATCATGAAATTTTAAGCACAGGAGACTGAGTAGATATGTTAAGGAAAATCATTTTAGAACCCCTCAAAATACACCAAGCAGGGAGCCAGATCTCTATTTACTCGAAAGTGAGCCAGCCCTGGCTACAGATATCAATTCATGGGCAGCTGGCATCCTTAATAATGAACCACTTCCTTCTGTTCTGTCAAGAGCAGAGACAAAGACATGATTCAGGGGCACTCAAACTGGATTATTGTCTTTGTTTAAACCTCCCCTCTTAGAGAGAGCTCTCAGCTGCAGAGCCAGTCCAGGAAAGGCCCAAAACTCCCTAAAGCAAACCTGTTCAAGAACCCAGGCAGCCAACACAAGCCAAAACAAGCCTCAACTTCCTGTCCAGTCCCATGGCACTGAGACTCCTCCAGAGATGATGCCCTGGGCTTATACAGCCTGCCACGGACCCAGAACCAAGAGAAAGGCAATATGTTCCATCATGAAAAGGGCAACATATCCCCACCAAGGCTGTCAGTCAACACACTCACCAGAACCCACCTCTGCAGCAGGATTCCCAAGCCATGGCTCATGTGTGAATCATGAAGACAGATCATGGGACACAAACAGCATTTTAAAGAATGACATGTAAAACAGAGAATAGACCAACATGTACCACATTTTGTATTCTAGGGAAACATTTGTTTCACTTGTTTATTTACATATGTATGTATACATAATAGGTAAAGTTTGAGCAAAAATGAATCAAGAATCCAACACAAAAAATAAAATAAAAAGAATATAATCTATATTTCTTTTTAAAATGCCAATAATCATCCAAGGTACCTTGGACAGTAGCTACAAGCCAAGTTAGCCTTTTCCAATCATGGTTCTGATGTGTTTCCAGAGATATGAGTATCTTTATATTCTGTATTTGTAGTAAGAATCTAGCCAACTGAACATATTCAGATTTAGCTGGATGCCTTCCTCATAACTGCATTATGTCATATGGTTTAAATGTTCATATTTGCATTTGTGCTTCTAATCAAACGCAAGTGGGTGGGTTGCTAAGAACAAAATGTAAGCAGGTTGCACGTGGCAGCACAGCCACTGGATATAGGTGAAGGGCAGGCTGAATCTCAGGCATCTAAATAGAGATGATGGGTAGAGAACTGAGTCACCACTTGGCTCGTCCATGTAAGACAAGAAGCCTGGGCCACAGCCTTCAATGCCAAATCAATTGGCAAAGGACACACAGTGTAACCCTCTCCATATATACTTACTTGCAGGAATTCAACATGGTAAATATAAATACAATGAAATGGTGATTTTTGCACGTCACAGAATAAAAGGACTGACTTCCTGTTTTGCAATTAATTTCATGTATAGTTTTCCTATTGTGTTGCTGAAGATAATTTTTGAGATACAGTTATTATCGGTGGACACAAGTTGAAGCATAGAATGAAGCAACAGATGATCCACCTTAGGATTTTGAGGTTGTTTGCAGGGGGTATAGAACCCAGGGCCTCCAGCCTACTAGGCTAGCACTCCACACCTGAGCTACCCAGCTTTCTCCTTGTTTTTACTTGAGTATGAAATGCTTTATCTGGTTTGTTGTGTGTCTGGCCCACTTCCTTAGTTATGCTTGCCTCAGAACAATATTAAATGAATTTATATTCCCAGTGATTGGAAGAGGGAGGTCCCAGGGCACGTGGAATGTAGGAAGGAAGCCAAGCTGAATTTAGTTAATGCCGAGAAAAGCTGGTAGGTGTGAACAATGAGACAAGCTTCCTGTAAGGAAATGCAGCAATACACATCCCAAACCTTCAATAGTTGCTTGCTTTTTTTAACCTATAAATTCCACTTTTAGGAAATAATCCTAAAGTACTAATTCTGGATGTCAAAAAGGACTTAATTGAATCAGGGGATTGGTTAGTGGGACTGTAACTGTGCTCATGCTAACAAGTTGATGATACCTAACAGATATTGATGCTATCTTTATACAAGGCTTTTTTTTTTTTTTTTTTTTTTTTTT
>NW_025999842.1:10823935-10889284 GCF_001458135.2 Marmota marmota marmota | reverse complement strand
TTTTTTTTTTTTTTTTTTTTTTTTTTTTTTGTACTGGGGATTGAAACTAAGGACAGTTTTATTACTAAACTACCTTCCCAGCCCTATTTATTTATTTATTGAGACGTGCTCTTGCTAAGTTGCTTAGGGCTTCATTAAGTTGCTGTGGCTGTACTAAAACTTGCACTCCTCCTGTCTCAGCTTCCCAAGGTCCTGAGATTACAGGCGAATACCGCCACACTCAGCCCAAGGCTCTATGTTAAGTAACCGCATCTGTTATTTCATTTAATTCTAAAAACACAAATGCGGTTAGTATTAGCATCCCCCTGATTTACAGACAAGTAAACTGAGTAATCCTCCCAGTTAATAAGTGGCAATTCTGAAGTACGAACCCAGAGAGTACAATTCTAGATCTCAGCCAGAGTCTAGTGGATCCCCAAGAATTGTCATGGACTGAATGTTTCTGTCCTTCCCAAAATTCATATGCTGAAGCCCTAATCCCTGGTGTGATGGCATTTGGAGATGGGGCCACTGGAGGGTAATCAGATCATGAGAAAGGAGCCCTCCTGATAGGATTAGGGCCCTTCTAAAAAGAGAAAAAGGAGAGCTTGCCCCACCACACACACACACACACACACACACACCTCTATATCTCTCTCCTCTGAAAGTGAGAATGCAGCAAGAAGATGGTTATCTACATACCAGAAAAACAGTCCCCACCAGAACCCAACCAATGCTGACACCTAAACTTGCCCTTCACAACTCCAGAACCACGAGAAATTTCTGATTGCTTAAGTTACCCATTTTATGGAATTCTGTTATAGGAGCCAGAATGAAGAAAGAATTCATGTAAAATTATAGAATATCTATGTCATAGAAACACAAATATACAAGAGAGCATGTACATACACATAAAGCAAGTTATAAAACATCATATACTGCAGGCCAATCTTTGTAATTTTTTTAGAAACTGGCATGTATCAAAATGTAGTTATTACTGGCAATTTTTCTTATTTATTTACATTTTCTTTAAATCATTTTTATAATTGAAAACACTACATTTATTTTTTAAAAAATATGTTCCTACAATCTCCAGTACTGAAAACAATAAGTAAAAAATAAATACTATGTTCCAGGTAATCTATACTATACTTATTAAGAATTGTATATATGAACAGCATTACAACAAAGAAGCTTTCTTGTGTGATTTTTCATTTAATAGCATGTCACATTGTCAAATAAAAAGCAATTTAATCAAGCCAACCTATCTAAGAATTCAGATACCCCAGGAATCTTTATTCCAGCCCAAATATCCCTTTCTACCTGTCAGGGTTGTCTACGTGGTTTCCTCCAGCCTGTTCTGTGACAACAAGCAGCTAGACTTGGAGGTGGCACCACAGCCTCCAAAGTGACTCCTTCCTGCCAGACCCAGTGCAACGCACCTGTAATTTCAGTAGCTTGGGAGGCTGAGGCAGGAGAATCACAAGTTCAAAGGCATCCTCAGCAATTTGGCAAGGTCTTAAGCAACTTTGCGAGAGTCTGTCTCAAAATAAAAAAGGGCTGGGGACATGGCTAAATGGTTAATCACCCCTGTATTTACTCTCTGGTACCCCCCCCCAAAAAAAAAGAAGAAAGAAAGAAGTGACCCCTTCCTAACAGAAGTGACATCACCCAGCACCAGAAGAATGAAGAGGCAGCTGCACTTTGTCTACAGCAGAAAAGTCCGGGCCCTGGAGGCTGAGCATGAGGCCACAATAAATCCACTTCTTCCCTTTGAGGAAAGGAGACCATGAAGGAAAATCCAAACCCAATAAAAAAAACTATGGCCCAACTCTACACCTGCTTTGAAATAGTTATCAGTACTTTTCTATGCTTAGAGCAGGGCCTCCTCCATCCATAAAGCTCTGAATCTGAGTTGCCATGGCCTATATGTCCTGACCCATCACTATTGGGTCTGACCTCACTTTGAACAGCATGGCATTTAATGCTAACATTACATCATTTTGGAGGCTTGCAGTGCTCCAGTAATGAACTTGAGAGAAACTGAGCTGGAAGAACCTTAGTAATCATTTGGCCCAGGGTTTTTCAGCAGGGGTGCCATTGGTATTTGGAGCGGGACGGCTCTTCACTGGAGTGGATGAAACATATTTTACAATTCACGTGTGGAATTTAGGACACTAGCATTACATAATGCCAAGCATACATTAGTACCCCATATACAGGACAACCTCAAGTGCTACCCAGGTGTTCCTGGTTGAGAGCCTCTAGACTAGTATATCACTGAAGTCCAGAGAAGTCACTTGCCTGAGGCCACATGGGTAGCTATAGACAAAGCCCACATCTCAAAACACAGTTCAGTGCTCTTTTCACTGCACCATACTCCCCTAATTATGCTCATGAGAGCAAGGGACACTTAAGAACTGACTTCACACTCAGTGATAGGCTTTATTGGCCTCTGAATGGAAGACTGTTTGAACTTTTTTCCAATCTCATGATGAGTATTATGAAACGTAAAATTCATAGAATTTTATTTCCATAATTACTCTTAAAAATGTATCTGAATAGTCAAAGCTTAAAAGATGCAATTGTGCACCAGGTGTGGTAGTACACACCTATGATTCCAGCTACCCACCTGGAACTCCAGCCACCGGGGAAGTGGAGGCAGGAAGACCACAAGTTCAAGGCCACCCTGGGCAACTCAGAGAGACCCTATCTCAAAAAAAGTATAGGGGGTATGCAGCTCAGTGGTAGAATGCTTGTGTAGCATGCACAGGGTCCTGCATTCCATCCCTAGTACCAAGAAAGAAAGAAAGAAAGAAAGAAAGAAAGAAAGAAAGAAAGAAAGAAAGAAAGAAAGGGCCCTCCAAAAGCAGCAAGGGAAAATGAGTCTGTGGGATAGTTTTAATGAAATAAAACCTTTTACTTCAAGATTTTTTAAAATCATGATTTTCCTGGGGCTGGGAATGTAGCTCAATAGTAGAGTACTTGCCTAGCATGCACAAGGACCTGTGTTCCATCCCCAGCATAGCAAAAAATAAAAAAGTTAAGGAAAAAAATAAAGATTCTCCTCAGTTCAGTGCTCATTTTGAATATGAAATCTGTTTATTTTTAAATACTATCTTGCTAATTTTAAAGGACTTGTAAGGAGATTGGCCCAAAGCAAGACATAGATATGTCCCTTCTCCCATTTGATATCAGCACCACATATTTTACAATTCACGTGTGGAATTTAGGACACTAGCATTACATAAAGTCTTCCATTAAGTTTCAGAGGGGGAATACACTTTAGCAGTGCTTTATTCATATGAGTCTTCTAAAAGTAGACAATTTTTCCTTTGCTTCTCTAAATTGCAAAGCACTTAGTGATTCCTCTTTAAAGAGTTAACACAATTTACCAATTTACACCATTTACCATCACTGCAGCCTCTAGAACACAGGAAACAAGTGGAGGGGAGCAGGAATAAAGATTAGAGAGAAAGTAAGCAAGGGAACACAGGACTACAGAAAGCTCGATGCCCAAACAAAACTACCTTATACAAATTTCAGGTAAAATTCAAAAAGTACTTTGAACCTGGCATCCAGTTTGCACTTACAGGTATGCAAATGTGACTATGTCCCTGCTTATAGCAAATCGAATTAATAATCACCAGTAGTATTCATTTTCATTTCAAAACCCTGGAAAGGGCCCAGGTCTACGCTCAGGAAAGAGTGCATTCCAAAGAGACCACTCCCTCTGCGTGCGGCGGGGAGAACTTTCCTGTCTACAGTCACGACCCAAAACGGAGTTTTACAGCAGCGCGGATACTCACGGGGACTTGCCTCTGCAGCCAGGACGGCCGGCCGGGGCCCCACAAAGGCAAAGCGAAGGCCTCGAGAGCCGGGCTTTGTGTGGAGGTGGGATGGCGGGAGGGTCTGCTGGGGAACAGCTTCAGGCGGCTCTGACATTTACATGTCAATGCGCGAACCCACGCGCTGCTCTGCTCTCCCGACCCGTCCGGCCGCCAGGCCTGGGTTTTGTTCTCCCTTCGCCCAGAAGCCTTGAATCCGGCGGCTGCCAGCATGCATTTGGCAAACTCGTTATGAGGGATTTGTCACCCTCTTCAGAGCCCTGAGCCTAGGTAAATGCATTAGCAATCCACAGGCAGGCTTTTCAAATTCTCCAACGACGCCGTGCTGGGAGAGAGGCATGCTTTTGATGAGACCCACCCACAGGACCCAATCGGAATTCTCAAAGAGCTCTGGGTCAGAAAAAAAGAGCCCATCTCAGAGACATAGATGTTCCGTCTGCCACTCAGGCTCCAAAATCAACTGCTCTGGGGGATTAGTTCGTTTACAAGTTAGTATAAGACAAGGGCATGATTTGGGTGCCAAAACCAAACAAATGAACAAACTTAACAATGTTAAGGTTCATTAACAAAAACACAGTATTATGAACAAAGAAACAGGGACGAGGGGGAATACATGGTTTGTGTCCTACTTTACATAGAGGAGTGGTAACCAGGAAGGGGGAGAGATTCTACTAATACTGCCCTATAAGGAAGAAACCATTGGGGCAGGTGGGGGTGGGGGATGGGCATCCTCAATCCGTGACAGACAGTAGATTTATTCAGGGGGCTACAGACAGCAGAATAAAGGGTAATGACTGAATACAGAGAGCATCTGCCCAAGCTAAGAGAATTTTTGACTACTAGAAATTCTGGCCTCTATGCATCCATCAGTGGGCAGGGGGCTTTCCTACAGTGTTGGGGGCTGCATGGAGGGTGCCGGCAGAAGAGAGTGGGGCTTCAGTGACTTCATCTGACTGAGCTCACCTTAAGAACAGATTCTCTGGATTTTTAGACCCAGAAACAAAATGAATGTAGAATAAAAATATTGATTTACAAAGCAACACATTCTGTATAATACATTACAGAAAAAATGATTTATACTGAGATGAGGCCACTCTTCCAATGATCAAAAGCAGTCCAATCATTAGTCATTTCTGAAATTACAAAATGCTCTTCCATTACCTATTTATTATGGTTTGAAAATAGCAAGGTTGGCTTGCTACTACTATTCCCTTAAATTCCTCTTTCTTTCTTCCTCCATTTCTCAAAAAGCTGCTGATATAATTTGGATCACTTACAGCACTTACGTTTACAAAGTGTTTTATGGTCAATTGAGCTTTATGAATATTTCATGGGGCAGAATCTCACTGTTGGTCTAGGACTTGGAAGCAGAAGAGGGGAGGGAGTTCTGAGGATGTGCCTTAAAAGTGTGTGCAGGGGCCTGGTAGACACCAGCTACTTCCATCGTATGAGAGGCAACAGCATAAAGCTTTCCTCCCTGGAAATATTATCTTTCTGCCTAAGTTGCAAAAGAAACAAGAAACTGCTTTGACCCACAATTTCCCCTGGCACTGCTCTGGGTACAAAGCTGACTTGGATGTGACTTCATCAAGCTTCATATAGCAGCAAATGCGCAAATCTCCACTACCACCACCGTTATCCACAATGATATTATAAAACAGCTATCAACGTTCTATTGTTCTAAAGTGAACAGGAAATGTATAAGACATGTATATCTAAAATCTTGATAATTATTGATAAAATTGAATTCCAACTAGATCATATTTGTATTCTACAACATTTTATGAAAGTGCACATTCTTCTATTTCCCTACACAGCCAACAACATGAATGTCCACTTATCAGACGTTTTTAAAAAAACAAAGCAAACAAACAAAAAAAACATTTTTGGTCAAGCAGTGGTGCACACCTGTAATCCCAGCAATTTGGGAGGCTGAGGCAGGAGAACTGCAAGCTTGACGCCAGCTTCAGCAACTTAGCATGACTCTAAGCAACTTAGCAAGACCCTGTCTCAAAATCAAAATCAAAAGGGCTGGGGGTGTGGCTCAGTGGCTAAGTGCCTACGGGTTCAATCCCCAGTACCAAAAAAGAAAAAGAAAAAACATGCTTGATGGGGAAAAGTTTTCATTTATGTTTATTTTATATTTTATTTATTGTTAGTACAGTTGAGCATCATTGTTTTGTTTTGTTTTTTTAATGTTAGGAAAACCAATCTAGACAAATATGTCCTAAACTGGTTGGTTATCTTTGTGGGATGGGATATGGGAGACTTCCAGTATCACATTGTAGGCTTCCATTATGTTCAAAATATGGATGACGTTGCTTTTTTTTTTTTTAATTTCAACAGTATATAAAGTTTTTAGAAAGTGATTGGTCACTGGGACATCTTTTTTAAAAAAAAATTACATTGAATGTTATTAGATACCAGTTAATTACACAAGGTACTCTATTAGGTAAGTCAATATACAAAACTGGATTAAAGTATAGCGCTTGATGTTTGTTATCTCCTCGAGTCAATAAAATGTACTCAGACTCACTTTGAAGATGAAGAAAGCAATGCAATCCTTGCTAGCAAACTTGTCTCTCACTGAGACAGAACACCCTATCATTTCTGGCCTGGCTCCTTTAGGAACGCCTAGTCCCAGTGTGGCACCATAATTGCAGTTCTCTTTTTTACTCTATTACAGTAGACAGGCTGCCAGCGTAAGTGGGATTTAGAGCCTGGTGAAAAGTACAGGAGTTATTTTGAAAGAAACTAGGAATAGACTAGAAATAGCTCACTTGGAAGACTGATGTTTGGGGATAGTTACATTTCTGATAGACAATGATCTAGGAGAATATAAACAGAGGTCTGTATACACATCTGCTGGTTAAAAAAGAAAAGCACAAAAATGGTGTGTGTGTGGGCATGTCTGGCAGTACCACGTCCATTAAAGCAAATTTTTCTGGCATGGAAGGAGGAAAGATCCCCAGTGATACAAACCAAACGTTACTTTCTAGGAAAGCTTTGGTCTACAAAAGAGGGAAGTATCAGACTGTTTTTTTTTTTTTTTTTAAATATTTATTCTTTAGTTTTGGGCAGACACAACATCTTTGTTTGTATGTGGTGCTGAGGATCGAACCCGGGCCGCACGCATGCCAGGCGAGCGCACTACCGCTTGAGCCACATCCCCAGCCCCATATCAGACTGTTTTAACACAATGATATGATATGAGACTACAGTAAATCAAATTAATTTGTTAATAAACTTCACTTGACTATTAGGGAGTATAAACATTTTGAAAAAAACAATTTTTTATACTGTAGTTCTACTTCTAGATCTCTTTCACTAAAGGAATAATTCTAATATGGAAAAAAGCTTTATGCAAAAAAAATATTTATACTACAGAATTATCTGTCATAGCAAAACAATTTAAACAAAATATCAGGGAGACCACTGTCCAAGAAAAGAGAATGATTCAGTAAACCAGGAAACTACCATTTGGTAAATACAGTTGCCTCTCTCTTTTTTTTTTTTTTTTTGCTATAGACTCTGGATGATTATTTTTTTTTTATTGGTTGTTCAAAACATTACAAAGCTCTTGACATATCATATTTCATACATTAGATTCAAGTGGGTCATGAACTCCCATTTTTTACCCCAAATACAGATTGCAGAATCACATCGGTTACACATCCACATTTTTACATAATGCCATATTAGTAACTGTTGTATTCTGCTACCTTTCCTATCCTCTACTCTTTATAAGCAGTTTTGTTTTCCATGGTTTTAGTTACCCCTCAGCCAACTACAGTCCAAAATATTAAGTGGAATCTTCTAGAAAGAAACAACTCATAAGTTTTATATTGTATTCTGAGTAGCACAGCAAAATCTTGTGTCATCCTGCTCCTTCTCACTTGGAACAGGAATCATCTTTTTGCCCAGTGTATCCATGCTATATATGCCACCTACCTGCTAGTCTATCTACTAACCTAGATGGCAAACAAGTGACTATCACAATATCGCAGTACTTTTGTTCAAGTAACCTTTATTTTACTTAAGAAAAGCACAAGTACAAGCACAAATATACTGATGCTGGAAATTTTATAGTAGAATATTGATATAATTGTCCTATTTTATAATTATTGTTAATCTCTTATGGTGTCTAATTTATAAATTAAACTTTATCATAAGCATACATGCATAGGAACAGCATAGTATATGTAGGGTTCAGTACTGTCTGCAGCTTCAGACATTCACTGGGGGTCTTGAAACATATCCCTCATGGATATGGGAGCAACTATAATATATGCCTTCAAATGATGCTTCTGGGTTCATTCTCATCTCAATAGTGCATCTCTTAGAATCTATCCTAAAGAAATAATCTCAAAACACAGGAAAATCTTTCTTTGCAAAAGTAAATAATTGAAGGGCCGGGGGCAGTGGGGCATGCCTGTAATCCCAGCGGCTCGGGAGGCTGAGGCAGAAGGATGAGTTCAAAGCCAGCCTCAGCAACAGCTAGGCACTAAACAACTCAGTGAGACCCTAGCTGGGGATGTGGCTCAGTGGTCCAGTGCCCCTGAGTTTAATCCTTGGTACATAAATAAATAAATAAATATATATATAATCACATCCAACATAAAAAATATACACAGTTAAGTGAGCTCCTTAGGTTCTTAGAAACTCACCTCAAGTGGGATCTTCCCCTAAGAAATCTTCCCTGACCCCAACCCAGTTCTGGATTCCCATGATGCCCTGTGTCACCCATCATAGCAGAACCTCAGGGTTCTATATGCATGTACCAATCCAAGCACCTTAAAGATAAGGAACTTGACTTCTTTGACATAATATTCCCAACACCTAGCACAGTGCCTGGCACTAAGTAAATATTATCCAGATGTCTACATTATATAAAATTATTACTCATTTGTTAGGGCTTCCATAACCAAGTACCACAAACCGGATGTCTTAAAGAAAAGAAATCTACTATCTCACCATTCTGGAGGCTAAGAATCTGAATTAAAGGTATTGACAGAGTTGGTTCCTTTTAAGGGCTGTGAGAGAAATATCCAAACCTCTCTCCTTTGCATGTAAGAGGCCATCTTCTCTACGTCTCTGTACATCATCTTTTCTGCGTGCCTGTTTTCAAATTGCCTCTTTTTATAAGGACAACCATTGTACTAGATTAAGGCCCACTCTAGTGATCTCACTGCAACTTTTGTAGACACCCTATCTCCAAATATAATCAAAATCTGAACTACTAGGAGTTAGGACCTCCTATGAATTTAGAAAAGACATAATTCAATACATAATAATCAGTAAATGTAAATATTTATGAGAATTTGCAATTATAAGGAAATACCCATTTATCACATTTAGTAGGAAAAAAAGAAGAGTGGAGTACAAATTTTTGGTAACAATTTCAAATTACATTCACAGAAAAACAAACAAACCACTTTTACCTGTTTTTAAAAATAAGGGGAAATGATATTTAAAGAGTTTAAAACATAGGAAATGTGTTTTACACAGTCTGGTTACAAAATGTAAAATTAAAGTATTTAAAAAGACAGGAAAGAAATGTATCATAATGTTCACATAGTTCATTAACAAAGGATGTAAGAAGATCTTTGTGTGTGTCTTCCTATTTTTTAACATTTTTCAAACTTTTCTATAATGAACTGTGCTACTTTTTTTTTTTTTTTTTTTTTTAGGTACCAGGGATTGAACTCAGGGGACACACGGCCTCTGAGCCACATCCCCAACCCTATTTTATATTTTATTTAGACACAGGGTCTCACTGAGTTGCTTAGCACCTCGCCATTGCTGAAGCTGGCTTTGACCTTGCGATCTTCTTGTCTCAGATTCCTGAGCTGCTGGGATTACAGGTGTGCACCACCATGCCTGGCAAACTGTGTTACTTTTAAAACTAGAAGAAACAATACACTATGACTTAAGAACATGCAGTCGAAATATTTGGTAGTATAGTAAATATTCAATATTAAAAACTGAATTAACAAATTGTAGTTTAAAAACAAAATGTAACATCAGGCAACTTATTTACTCATTTTTTTTTGTAGATGGACACAAATACCTTTATTTTATTTATTACTTTTATGTGGTGCTGAGGATTGAACCCAGTGCCTCACATGTGCTAGGCAAGCGCTCTATCTTGGCCCTATTTATTTATTTTTTTATTTGCTCTTTTTTTAGATATACATGACAGTAGAGTATATTTTAGCATATTATATATACATGGAGTATAATTTATTTTGATTAGGATTGCATTCTTGTGGTTGTACATGATGGGGAGTTACAGTGGTCTTGTATTCATGTATGAATACAGAAAAGCTATGTGCAATTCATGCTACTGTCTTTCCTGTTCCCATCCTCCCCTTCCCTTCATTCCCCTTTGTCTAATCCAATGAACTACTAGTCCCTGCCCCCTGCCATTGTATGTTAGTATCCACATATCAGAGAGAACATTCAGCCTTTGGTTTTGGGGGATTAGCTTATTTACTTAGCATGACATCATGCAAATCTTAAATGACCCTTATGAAGGATACAGAGCAACAGGAATCAGCTTAGGGCAAGTTTTGTGGGAAAAAAAAAAGTGAAACACGAAAATACAAACACATTAATTGGTGAAATATATACATATGTACATGGTCATTTGCCAAAAAATGAAAATTTATCAAGAATAGGATTATGTATTATTTTTAAATTGTTTAATCATATTTTCAGTTTAAAATATTTAGGAATATGTTCTTTTCTAATAACTAAAATTGTTTTATACCACATGGAACAGTTTCTAGACATCCTAAGATCAGCTCCCTGCCTAGAAAATGATGGGTATATTTTCAGGCTTGTCGGCCTTCCTACAAACTCCCCCAGGGGATTGGGGGGTGTGGGGTGGGGGGGATTTAGCACAGCTCGGGTTGGTTTCACTTTCACTGCTGGTGGATATGCATGTGGCACATCCGTCTGGAGAAAAAATTGGCAATATTCATTAAACCTAAAAATGTTCACTCTCTCAGACTGGCATTTCCACGCCTGAAAATCTGTCCCACAAAAAACAACTCCACACAGGTACAAACACAAAGGTAATAAGAACAATGAATAGTGTATCTAGGGCTCTTTCTAACAGGGGGCTCTAGGAGGGACAGTTTCACTTAGAAAAGCTGTGAGGAGAGAGACCAAGAATAACTGTTGAATAAAAAACCCACACAGCTATGATGTGTTGCCCAGTTTTTCTATTTCCTTTGATGTCTTTATTTTTGGCCACCGACCAAAAACAATGGTGCTGACACCACTCGGCATGTTCTAATCACACGCATGCCAGTACAGATGCTAACATACAGGTTCAACTGAAACAAGCAAGCTTCCCGGCTTCACAGACAGAATCAGAGAATGGCAACCCTTAATTTGATAGCAGTCATGGAATGAAAGCCCTGTGTGCAAGTCTCTGCTATTTTTGCTTAAATAAAAAAAAGTTCAGATATTGGGTCTGCACTCCATGGGTTTGTTTACTGAGTGAGTTGTGTCTCCATGCATCATCCATTCATGGTTCATATATCTTGGGATTATTGCCTTCTGACAACTTAAGATGAGACCAATTTCTCATTATCTGTTAGTTGCAAAGGCAGGGTAAAAGGATAATTTTAAGGACTGGGGTTGTGGCTCAGTGGTAGAGCGCTTGCCTAGCATATGTGAGGCCCTGGGTTCAATCCTCAGCACCACATATGAATATAAACAGATAAAGTTAAAAATCCATTGGCAATTAAAAAAACATTAAAAAAAAGAATAATTTCAAACCAAAGTGAAATCACCAATAGGGTTATTTCTAGACTATAGTCAATCTAACACTATAGTCAATCTAACACTATTTTTCAGATTAAAAAAGAAGACCAATATGAGTAATATTGAAGTCCTTTAGAGGAAAATACCTTTATGAACTTTGGTGAGATCTATTTATGGACCACCATACACTCTGAACATTTTTGTCTTCACCTCAAGCTAATGATAGCTTTAGAGATAAGGGGGGTGGAGTGGGTAAAGGGAGATGAGTGAATTGGGCAGCATCACACAGTGGGCTACTTGGAGAGGTCCAACACATGAGCTCTGTCTCCTGCTTCTCCTTTACATACGGCATTATTACAAGTTGACAACTTTTAAGCCTCAGGTCTAACCACAAACTGAACTGATAGCACCTGAAAACTGTTTTAGAAAAACCATCTGCATTGGTAACAGACAACATTACTGGAAAAAATAATGTTAGTGCACTAGATTAATAAACACCTACTTTTAGCACATTGAAATTCTTTGATGGACTTAAAATTAAGTCATATTTGAAGGGTAAGAATAAAGATAAAAGGAAAAAGGAAAGAAAAATCAAGTGACATTTTTAGAGTAAAAAATTTTAAATGTGACAAATATGCTTTTAAATAAATTCTCCAGAGGCAAACAAGAAAAAACTTATCATATGTCTGAATTTGACATTAGGATGTCAGGTTAGGAAAAATAATCTAATAATCCCTGATTTAAAGAAACAAGTATAAGCAGATCACCACGAATACAGAGTAAGCCAGGGACTGTGGGGGTGGGTGGGAGGCCAGGGAGCAGGCAGTGGCCTCCCTTCCTTTGGGGCTCTTCCTTTCCAGGTGTGAGCTCAGATACTTGGGGACACCGGTGGGACATTTTCCAAATGGGCTGAGCTCCAGCTCCCAGGGCCGATGCCTGGGCTCAGCTCTCAACAGATGTGGACCAGCAGGACCAAATGGGAGATGGTGAGACAGGGATCTGCCTTGGCTTGCACAGGAAGCTACTTACAGCCAAAGGGGTGCCAGGGGCCAGAAAGACCAGGTGAAGTGCTGTGATGGTGGCAATGATGCGGCCTGCAGCCAGGTGTGCCTCAATACTCTTCACTTAGAAGTTTTCTGGAAGAATTCTCAGGTGATGAATTCACATTCCAGGCAAGGCTATCCTGAGAGGGAGTCACAGTAAAGAACCCAGCTAGTTTTTGACAAATAGACAGACCAAGACCAAGGGAAGACCTGACAAATGCAATTACCTCTAGTAACTAAACTCCCCTGCATGTCCCCTCTCCACTGATGCACCTATAAAGAATTCACCAACTCTGGACAGAAATGCCCCTGCATGTCCCCCTCTCTGCTAGTGAACCTAAAGAGAATTCACTAACTCTGGGCAGAATGATAGTTACCTAAAGTTTGACTCCATGGTGCTGTTCTGAAACTTTTATTAGCAAATAAGTACATATGCATAAATATACTCATATTTATGTGTGAGGAGATTGAAGGACAGAAGAAAGGGCTAAAGGAAGAGCTATAGGGGGAAAAAGTTATTTCTCATTTGAAAAATTCAGGAGAGACTACATGGCCTCTTAGCTAACCTACTATCTATGGGACCTTGTGCAAACTTCCTTGCTTATGCTTTAAAGAAAGGTATTTAATCCAGGATGCTCTTCCAACAAGCACTGTGCTTTGTGCACTAGATTCTCTAGGATTAAACTAGTTTTACTCTAAGAAAGTCCCCATTAAAAACTCATTTATAAAGGAAAGAATTAAAATTTATCCTGCCTGCCCTGTTACAAATTATACCACTAGTAACCAAATAGTAGAAGTAAAGGTTTGATTCGGCTAGTAAAAGAGGAAGGAATAATGCAATGAAAATATTATTGTTTAGTGACACCCAGTGATTTGATAGATTTAGACATGAAGCATCATTGATTGCTAAAAGAGAACCAACAGACATGCCTCCTGATAAAACAAAACACCACTGGTTAGGAAGTCCTCAAAATAAACTGAACCTTGAGCTGGGAGCATAGCTCAGTGGTACAGTGTTCATCTAGCATGCTGAGGCCCCAGATTTGATCCCCAGCACTGCAAAATTAACAAACAAACCAGTTGATCAGCTTCTAGACTCAATTGCCAATTTACAAAAAAAAATACTGAGCACAGAAAAACATGAAAAATGACACCTCAAGGATACGACCAGCAAAATCCAGGCAACGTAAATCCCTATAGGGCAAATAACATGGTTTCACTTAAAAAGGGTGTAAAGATTGGGGGCATGCTCAGCGGTAGGGCCCTTGCTTAGTATGTGCAAGGCCCTGGGTTCAATCCCTAGTACTGAAAAGACAGAGAGAAAGAGAGAGAGAGAGAGAGAGAGAGAGAGAGAGAGAGAGAGACAGAGAGAGATTACACTGACCAATCCAATATGAGGACCTTATCTAGATCCTTCTTCAAATAAATCCATTTTTTAAATTTTTTTTATTTTTATTTTTTAGTTTTAGTTGGACGCAATACCTTTATTTTATTTATTTATTTTTATGTGGTGGTGAGGATCTAACCCAGGGCCTTGCACACACTAGGTGAACACTACCGTTGAGCCACAACCCCAGCCCAATAAATCCACTTTTAATCTTGTAAACAACTGAACATTTGAAACTGATTAAATATTTGATCTTATTAAGGAATTGTTATTTTTTAGCTGTGATAAGGGTTTGTGGGGTTTTTTTTTTTTCCTTTCTTTCTTTGGCTTTTTATTTGTTTGTTTTTGTTTTGTTTCAGCATTATAGTCATAGACAGTAGTTGGGTTCGTTTTGATAAAGTCATACATGCCTGGAATTTGATTTATTCCATTTTAGTCCCTGCCCCCCAATTTCCCTCCCCATTTACCTTCCCCATTCTCCTTCTTCTACTCTACTGATCTTTCTTTCACTCATTTATTTAGTTT
The DNA here is from genome assembly GCF_001458135.2 of Marmota marmota marmota. NCBI lineage: Eukaryota > Metazoa > Chordata > Mammalia > Rodentia > Sciuridae > Marmota > Marmota marmota. The sequence continues at coordinate 10,874,726 of NW_025999842.1, read as the reverse complement.
TCATTGGTGCTTTTTACATATATGAAAAGTGGAAATTCCCTGTGTATATGTGTGTATGTGTGTGTGTATGTATATGTATATAGCATGCTTTTTGAAATTCATTCTGCATTTCCTCCCCTTTCCCATCCCTCTTCCCTCCCTCTCAATCTCCTTCTACTCCATAGATCTTCCCTATTTCTTTATGATATTCAATCCCCTTCCCCTTTTCCCCCTTATTTTGATCTAGCTTCCACAAATGAGAGAAAACATTCAACCCTTGATTTTCTGAGTCTGACTTATTTCAATTAGCATGATATTCTCCATTTTCATCTATTTACTGGCAAATGCCATAATTTCATTCTTTATGGCTGAGAAAAACTTCATTGTGTTTTTATACCACATTTTCTTAATCCATTCATCTATTGATGGGCATCTGGGCTAGTTTCATAATTTTGCTATTGTAAATTATGCTGCTATAAACATTGAAGTGGCTGTATTACTGTAGTATGCTGATTTTAGTTCTTTTGGATAAATACCAAGGAGTGGGATAGCTGAGTCATGTGATGGTTTTATTCCTAGTTTTTTGAAGAATCTCCATACTGCTTTCCAGAGTGGTTGTATTAATTTGCAGTCTCAACCAACAATGTATAAGTGTTCCTTCCCCTCCACATCCTCACCAACATTTATTATTTGTATTCTTGATAACTGCTGTTCTGAACGGAGTGAGATGAAATCTTATTTATAGTTTTAATTTGCATTTCCCTAATTTCTTGAAATGTTGAACACTTTTTTCATATTTGTTGGCCATTTGTATTTTTTCTTTTGAGAAAGATCTGTTTAGTCCTTTTGCCCATTTATTAATTAGGTTATTTATTTATTTTTAGTTGTCGATGGACCTTTGTTTTGTTTCTTATTTATATGTGGTGCTGAGAATTGAACTCAGTGCCTCACACATGCTAGGCAAGTGCTTTACCACTGAGCTACAACCCTAGCCCAGGTTATTTGGTTTTTGTTTTGTTTTTCAGTGTTAAGCTTTTTGAGTTCTTTATATATTTTGGATACTAATCCTCTGTCAGAGGAGTAGCTGGAAAAGATGTTCTCCCATTCTGGAGACTCTTTTCTTTATGTTCTTGTTTCCTTTGCTGAGCAGAAGCTTTTTAATCGATGGCATCCCACTTACTGATTCTTGGTTTTATTTCTTGAGCTTTAGGGTTTTTGTTAAGGAAGTTGGTGCCTGCACCAATATATCGGAGTGTTAACCACATGTTTTATTCTATCAGTGGCAAAGTTTCTGATCGAATTCCTAGGTCTTTCATCCACTTTGGTTGACTTTTGTGCAGGGTGATAAATAGGGATCTAATTTCATTCTTTTACACATGGATATTCAGTTTTCCCAGCACCATTTGTTAAAAAGGTTAACTTTCTCCAACGTATGTTTTTGGCACCTTTGTCAAGTATGAGATGACTTTAGGTATGTGGGTTTACCTCTGTGTCCTCTATTCCTTTGGTTTTTGTGTCTATTTTGATGCCAACACCATGTTGTTTTTATTACTAGAGCTCTGTGAGATCAGGTATTGTGTTGTTTCCTGCATTGCTTTTCTTGCACAGGATTTCTTTGACTATTCTGTGTCTCTTAATTTTTTCAAATTAATTTAAGGACTGTTTTGTCCTCAGAAGAATGTCATTGGTATTTTGATGAGGATTGTATTGAATCTGTATATCGCTTTTGGCAGTATAGTCATTTTGACAATATTAGTTCTGTGTATCCAAGAACATGGGAGTTCTTTCCATCTTCTAAAGTCTTCTTCAATTGCTTAGTTTTCATTGTAGAGAGCTTTCACCTCCTTAGTTAGATTAATTCTCCAATTTTTTTTTTTTGAGGTTGTTGTATATTGGATGGTTTTCCTGATTTCTTTCTCAGCAGAATCACTGTTGTAGTACAGGAAAGTTATTAATTTACAAATGTTGATCTTGTATTCTGCTACTTTGTTGAATTCATTTATCACTTCAAGAAGTATATGACTGGTATATTCTAGTGGAGTTTTTTTGGGTCTTCTAGATATAGGATCATGTCATCAGCAAACAGATAATTCGACTTTTTTTCCTCTTTGTACCCTTTGATTTCCTTCTATTGCCTGATTGCTCTGGCTAGAGTTTTGAGAACTGTGTCAAACAGAAGTGATAACAGTGGATGTCTTTGTCTTGTTCCTGATTTCAGAGGAAACATTTTCAGTTTTTCTCTGTACAGTATGATGTTGGCTTTGGGTCTGTCACATATAGCATTTATAATGTGGAGGTTTTATGGTTATTTTTAGCAAGTTCTTATCTTTTCAAGTTACACAGACAAAATAGTGTCTGGAATTTACTTGAAAATAAATTGGGGAAGAGAATTGTATTAGTCAGTTTTTTGTTTTTGTTTTTGTTTTTCTGCTGTGACTAAAGGACCCAACTAACACAATTGTAGAGGAGAAAGAGTTTATTTGAGGGCTCATGGTTTCTGAGGTCTCAGTCCACAGAAAGCAGGCTCCATTCCTTGTGGCTCAAGGTGAGGCCAAACATCTTGGTGGAAGAGTGTAGTAGAAGGAAACAGCTTACACAAATGATCAGGAAACAGAGAGACTTCATTAGCCAGATACAAATATATACCTTAAAACCCCCTATACCCCACCACCTCCAGCCACACCCCACCTGCCTGGAGGGATTAATTCACTGATTAAGTCTTTCACAATCTAATCATTTCCCCCTGTCGTATTGTCTCACATGTTAGCTTTTGAGGGACATCTCACAGATGAACCATAAAAAGAATGTTCAGTGGTAGAGATTTACCATTAGTTGATAATTATTGGAATTGTGTTATAGATCAAAGAAAGCTCATTCTGTTATTTTTTTCTCTGTTTTTGTGTTTTCAAAATGAAAAGTGTTTTGTTAGTTTTTTGCAGTACTGGAGATCAAACTCAGACCCTCACACATGCTAGGCATGCACTCTACCACTGAACTACATCTCACCCCCCCCATCCCTTTATAAATAAAATTTATTTTATTTTATTTTATTTTGCAGTACTGGAGATTCAGCCCAGGGTCTCATGCATGCTAGGTAAGCACTCTATTACTGGAACACACGTATTTTTTATTTTGAGAGAGGGTCTCACTAAGTTACTGAGGATGGCCTCAAACATGCAATACTCCTGCCTCACCTTCAAAGTAGCTGGGTTGAGTGTGCATCATTAGGCCCAGCTCTATAAAAAAAAAATTTAATATAAAAATGCTCACAGAGGCCATTGAAGGCTTATAGGTAAGTCAAGAGACAACCATTCTCAAAACCAACTCCTCTCTAATCATTCAATTGACATTTACAAGATTCTTTAAAAGATCATTTATCTAATTTTCATGCCTTTTTTCTCTCAACTTTTTAATTGAGTTTGCTATGTGTAAGGTAAGGTGCTTATTCAGATTAAGTTAGAAGCTCTGCCAACAAGAACCTCTATAGGGGCTGGGGATGTGGCTCAAGCGGTAGCGCGCTCGCCTGGAATGCGTGCGGCCTGGGTTCGATCCTCAGCACCACATACAAACAAAGATGTTGTGTCCGCCAATAACTAAAAAATAAATATTAAAAAAATTCTCTCTCTCTCTCTTTAAAAAAAAAAAGAAGAAGAAGAACCTCTATAATATTAGTACAAACCAGGCCAGTGGTTAGTGGTTTCAGTGGATTGGAAAGACCTGGAAGTCAAGAAATTGCAACTATGAGGGTAGTCAGATCTTATAATGAGGTTAAAGTAAAAGGAAATTAGACAAGAAAGGAAAATTCAAATTATAGATTTAACAAAGTAGAAAACAATCTATTATTAGCAATTTATATATCCTATACCCCAAAGATCCAAGTAAAGTCAAATAAACTATCTAAAACAATTAGGCACTGAATTATGTCCCCCACTCCATACACCCCAAAAAATGATATGCTGAAGACCTAACTCCAGTATCTCACAATGTGACATTATTTGGAAATAAGATTTTTGTGGATGATCAAACTAAGATGAGGTCATTAGAGTGGGCCCTAATCCAATGTGACTGGTATATTAAAATAAGGAAACTGACACAGAGACATGCACACAGAGAGAATACTATATGATGATAAAATCAGAGACTTGAGTCATACATCTGCAAGTTAGAGGTTGCCAAAGATGGCCAAAAAACCACCAGGAAGCCTAGAGGAAGGCACAGAACAGATTCTCCCCCAGATCTCTTAGAAAAGTCCAACACTGATTACACCTTAATCCTGAACTTCTAGCATACCTTCCCTTTTTCCTCTTTAGTACTTTTGGCTGTTTAATATTGTATGTTACCTACTTATCTTGCTCATGGTCAACCTCTCCTATAATATATGACATACACACTTCCCCCTCCACACTCCAGATCAGAGTTGTCCAATAGAAATAAAAGTCACATACTTAAAATTTTCTAGTAGCCACATTGAACATGGAAATGCAACAGGTGAAATTAATTTAATTGTATATGCTATCTTACCCAACATATCTTAAATATGATCATTTCAACATGTGGCACTAGCAATATTTAAATGCTTATTAAGCACATGTGGCCAGCATCTCCCATACCAGATGCTCTAGTATATGAACTTCCTCATTGGCAGGGATTCATGTGAATTTTGTTCATTATTGTTTCTGTGATGACTGGAAAATGCTTGGCATGCAGCAGGCACTTCATAAGTTTCTTTGAAAGAGTGAATGATTCAATATTAAAAAGTACATTGGGGCTGGGGTTGTGGCTCAGTGGTAGAGCGCTTGCCTAGCATGTATGAGGCACTGGGTTCGAGTCTCAGCACCATGTATAAATAAATAAAATAAAGATCCATTGATAACTAAAAAATATTTTTAAAAATATTAAAAAGCACATTGTTTCTCCCTCCAATAAGCCATATATTCAGTATAATCCCAAACAACAAGATTTTTCAACTTGAAATTTTTTTTTTCAATTTATACATTTTATTTTTTTATTTTTTTTTTATGTTTAATTTTTTATTGTGGGTTGTTCAAAACATTACAAATTTCTTGACATATCATATTCCACACTTTGATTCAAGTGGGTTATGAACTCCCACCTTCACCCCATACAAGAAATTTTTTAAAATATCATTTTGTGTTCTTTCTTCAAATTTTTTTAGTTGTAGATAGACACAATACCTTTATTTATTTATCAAACCCACTGCCTCACTCGTGCTAGGCAAGTGCTCTACCATTGAACTACAACACCCTACCCCTTGAAATATTTTAAAGATTATTTGCAAAGTCAACACAGAAGAATAGCTAGAAAAACTCTGGAAATGAGGTAAAAAGAAGTTATCACCTATTAGAAATTATAAAAATAAAGATGAAATATAGCTATTACATGAATATTACATTAAATTATTATAAGAATTAAAGGTAGGGCTGGGGATGTGGCTCAAGCGGTAGCGCGCTCGCCTGGCATGCGTGAGGCCCGGGTTCGATCCTCAGCACCACATACAAACAAAGATGTAAGATGTTATGTCTGCCAAAAACTAAAAAATAAATATTGAAATTCTCTCTCTCTCTCTCTCTCAAAAAAAAAAAATTAAAAAAAAAAAAGAATTAAAGGTAAATCTAGAAGTAAAACCATAAAACAGCAGAAGAAAATATGGATTACTATTTCTACAATCTTTAGAGAAGCCTTTTCAACATAAATGAAAATATAAAAGTCAAATATATAAAAGGAAAATAAACATTTGCAACATGCATGATTTTGAAAAAGTTCTTACAAATGAATGGAGTAAAATGGGCAAAGGATCTGATACAGGAGTTCCATGTGCACACTACATTGTAAGCTCCATTACAGGACTGGAATTATTTGGGGGTTATGTCCCCAGAAAAGTTTAATGACAGCAGTCAGTCAAAATGAAAGAAAGCATGTGCGCGCGAGCACACACACGGACATGAATTTATAAAATGATATCAACCACCTTCTTTAAAGAAATACAAAAGTGCAAAAGGACATGCATATTTTTAAACCATGAAACAAGCAAATATCTGGATGATCTGACAACACCTGTGTTGGTGAACAGAGTGATTCAGTGGAACATTATGTAACCATTCAGAGCCATGATGAGAGTTAATATGAACCAATGTAGAAGATGTCCCCAGTGTTACTGATTCTTTTTTCTTGGCTACTCTGGGGATTGAACCCAGGCGCTCACCTCTTACATGCTAGGAAAGCACTCTGCCTTTGAGCTACACCCCCAGTTCTCTCCTTTTTGTTTTATTTTGAGATAAGATCTAAGTTGCCCAGGCTGGCCTTGAACTTGCAATCCTATTGCCTCAATCTCCCAAATAGCTGTGATTACAGGTGTGCACCATCTCACACACTCAACATAAATATTTTTCAAAACAGTTTTCAGAGGTTGTATAGCTCAGTAGTAGAATAGTAAGCAGGAGGCCCTGGGTTCAATTTCCAGCACCAGAAGATGTATAAAATTTTTTATGACTTATTTATTTGTTTATCTTTTTATGTGGTGCTGAGGATCAAACCCAGTACCTCACACATTCTAGGCAAGCACTCTATCACTGAACCACAATCCCAGCCAGATATATAAAACTTAAAGCAGGTTACAGAACAGCATGAGTGTGTGATTTCAGTGATACAAAAATTGTGTAATAAATACATTAATCATACATTGTGTTTAAAATGAGACAGGAAGTTTAGTGAAAGGTCATTCATTATGAATAATGACACTTTAGATGATTCTTACTCTCTTTGAATTCTGTGTTATTTGAATTTTTCTCCATTGAATTTGTCAGGAAAATCAATAAAGATACTCTCTTTCATAAAAAAAAAAGATTATAGAGAGAAGGAGAGAGATATTGTAACAGGAAAAGAATTTGGGGTAAAGAGAGAGTTTGGGATAGTTGTATTATAATTAGAAAGATGAGAATGTTAATGAGGAGAAGAACCAGAGGAGAGTGAAAGTTAGGCAGGCTGCAGCCAAGCAGCTGAATACAGAAGAGGTGGTTCCTACCCTCAGGCAAGAGATAGAGGTCTAACAAATGTAAAGTAAGTCCAGAGAAGGGACAAGGAGCTACAGAATGCAGAGGAACTCTGGCAAAGGCGGGACCTGGAGAGGATGCTGGAGGAGATGAGATCCATCTCAGTTTCCAAGGTAGGTCAGTTTCTCTGCAAAGGGACGTGTGGTAGGAAATCCTGCCTGCTCGAACAGTGACAGACGACTCAGATCAACAAGGCAAAACTTTGGGTCCAGGGGCAGAATTGATGAGACTAGAAAATTAATCTGGAGCCTCAGGTAGAGGCTGGAAGCCACTAAGGACTTTGATCATAGCTCAGGGGGAATTTTTTTTTGGGGGGGGGGGGCAAGCAGCACAGTGGCATACTCCTAACAGTGCTCCTGACCCATCAACCCAGGGGCTGGCTGCTTATTGGACTTACAGACTGAAGGAACTTGGCCCTAGAGGCAGGGAAAGCTTCAGCAAAAAAAGCTAATGTGCTAAAGTTGTGAATTAAAATGGTGGCAACAAATAGTGATATACAAAGCATCCTGTAGGAGTTTCTACACAGGATGAAACATCTGACAACCTACATAAGCCTGCTCAGGACAAAGATGAGCTGATTATATGAGGTTATAACAGTAATATTTATATATTAAGAATTTTGGGGCTGGAGATATGGCTCAGTTNAAAAAAAAAAAAAAAAAGAAAGAATTTTACTCAAATAATACATGTTATAAACTGCTTTTCCTGTGTATCCTCTTTTCCCTCTGCAATTTACTTTGAAGCCAGATAAAGGAACATGCAAAGGCAGGTAACACTTATCTTTGAGAAAATCTAAAACCCAAGAGGGAGCTCTAGTGCCTTATTAGGAAAGACAAATCCCAGACATTGATAGTTATTCTTGAAGTGAAAACTAACTTAAAAATGGGGCGGGAGGTAGTGTTGGAGGAGTGAGGAGAGGGAGTCAGGGAAGGATCAATCAAGAAGAAACAAAAGGGCTGGAGATATAATTCAGTTGGTAGAGTGCTTCCTCACAAGCACAAGGCCCTGGGTTCAATCCCTAGCACCACAGAAGAAGGAGGAGGAGGAGGAGGAGGCGGGGGTTGGGGGAAGGAGAAGAAGAAGAAACAAGTTAGCCAGGTGCAGTGGCACACATCTGTATTCCAGTGGCTCAAGAGGCTGAGGCAGGAGGATTGCAAGTTCAAAACTAGCCTCATTAATTTAGTTAGGCCCTAAGCAATTTAGTAAGACTCTGTCTCAAAATAAAAAATAAAAAAAAGGCTGGGGATAAAGCTCAGTGACTAGGTGCCTCTGGGTTCAATGCCTGGTACAAAAAGAAAAAAAAAAAAAACAGAAGAAGAAACAAGTTTAGAAGATAAATTTTTACAAAATGATATGGAAAAGCATCTAAATTTATTAAAATGCTACTAAAAAATTAAATGGCTGCAGAAATACTATAGTTAGCTAGAAAAAGTTATAGACACTGAGAAAAATTAAAAATATTTAATTCTAAGCAAACTTTTGGGGCTGGAGGTGTAGCTCAGAGGTAGAGTACTTGCTTAGCACACACAAGATTCAATCCCCAACACTGGTGGGGAGCAGGGAAAAGGACATCTTAACCATGCTTAATAAGACCTAAATATTTGTAAATAATATTGGTAGGAGCTTGATTTTTGCCCTGCTGATTTATACAGATTCTACACACTTCCCTGCAGTCTGTTCTTACTGTCAAATGAAATATTATAGATGATGCAGAATATTTAATTAAACTTTCAGTAAAAAAAAAAAAAAAAAAGTACCAGAGAGGTAAGATAAGCACTCTTTCGTTATCACTATTAGGTAAAACAGGAATGTTTAGGCTCTCTGATTAGCACTTCAGAAATCCCTTTGGAGTGAGAAACCAAGTTATAAAGTAAAAATCATCCATAAGATCCAAAGCCATGCATGCTTGGTGCGGGTCACATAATGGGTTTTGGAAGGCTTTTCTACTTGTCAGTAATGTCTGTCTGGACATCTGGAGGGAACTTTCAGTGGCAGAAGCCTGGGAAATAAAGGAGGTAGAATGAGTCACACTGCCTTAGGACCTCCCCCAAGGGATCAGGAATTCTTACAGCTGTTTTAAATTCTAAAATGTGTTTGAAAGTAATAGTAAAGTTTCACACACCTGCATTCTATAAAGGAATTCACTTCAATTCCATATTTCACAGAAATACATGCTTCATGCTCAAGTCTCCAAGTGCTACGCAGGTGAATGCTTCCCTCAGTGTAAGATGCTCCCAGAAAATGTACAAACAGCAGGCTCTTGTATTACTTTTCAAAGAGAATCAATGAAGCAGAAATCTTTTGCAACTGCTCCAATCTAAGAAGTCTATCTTTCAAGACATTGAAAACACTATGATACTAAGAATTATGAACTCAGCTCTAAAACCTCAAAAATCTGTGTGACATCCATTTTGACTTTTCACCTATCTACATGGGGAGTTATTGATAATTATAGCGCAGAAACACTGTGGCTGGCTGTTAGGCTCTAAATACTAAGACAATATCCAGTAAATAGTTAAGGATCTATCAAGGTACCATAGGGTGCTAGGGATGTAGCTCAGTGGTAGAGTGCTTATCTAGTAATGTGCAAGGCCCTGGGTTCAATACCTAGCACAACAACAACAACCATACACACACAAACACACACACATATGTGTGTATATATAAGTATATGTATGTATGTGTGTATATAATATGTATATATCATAGGTATTCCACAAAATGGGATTCATGATACACAGGAAGATAAATTCAGTACATTCCACCAACAAATCTAACCCTAAAAATTATATCAACTCACTAACAAGTACTTGGTATTCTCAGAAAAAAATGTCCCTCTTTTCTTGTAAATAATGTAATTTGGGGCTGGAGTTATAGCTCAGCAGTAGAGTGCTCACTAGCATTTACGAGGCACTGGGTTCGATCCTCAGCACCACATAAAAATAAATAAATAAATAAATAATAAAGGTGTTGTATCCAACTGCAACTAAAATTTTTTTAAAAAATAGCATAACTTATAATAATATCAGTTTCAACGGATTTGTAGTTTTTCTCTCAGAAACCTCATGCACGAAGCTTAATTGACCAATCTTAACAAAGTTGTTGAAACTTTACTCCTTAAAAAAAATTTAATGAAGTTAATCAGTAGCTTTTTCTCTATAAAGATCTCTTACAAACTGATAATTTACAAGAAGGTGAACACTTCAAAAGAAAAAATGTACATATGAAATTCACAGGCATTTCATACACAGAGAAGAAAAAGAAATACAAGGACTAAAAGACATACATGAATGTCTAGACATCTTTATACTCAAACAATAGAGAAGACTAATAAAAAAAAAGAAAGAAAGAAAGAATCACCAATACTGACAAGAAAGCAAGACAACAAACTCCTATATATCTCTGGCAAAAATCTGTGGAGGGCAATTTGGCAATATATATCAAAAGTCTTAAAATATAAAGAAATACATGTTGACTCTGCAGTTCTATTTTTCTTCAAGGAAAGTAATCACAAGTGTAAAATTAATGTACAAAAATGTGTCTCGAAGCATCATATATAAGAGTGTAGAACGGGAATCACCTTAACCTTCAACAATGTAGAAATAGGCTTACCAAACTGAAATATAGGCACTCAGCATAGCTGTTTTACATATGATACTAAAAATTGAGCAGCATGAGAAAGTGCTTATGATGTACTATTAAGGGGAAAAGTTACATAAAGATTATGATCTCAGTTTCATTTACAAAAAATATACTGAAGGGTATGTACTTAGGTAGGGGTCATCTAGAGATGGAAGGATTAGAGGTGTTTATCTTCTTTTTTGCTTGTTTCTATGTTATCTACTTTCCTACAATAAATATATATTAATTTTGCTGGTTGTTACCCATAACAACCTAATGGGATAGCTACATTATTACCTCATTTAAAATGAAGAAATTGGGGCAGCCAGAGGTTACAGAACTTGCCTGAGTTCACACACTATGTCATGGAGCCAGGATTTGTCCTAAATTGACCTAGCTCCAGATCTAGCTATCAGCCATTTTGCAATGATACACATTTAAAAAATAATTCAAAGCAAAGTACAAGAGCTGGACATGGTGGTAGATTTTTCGCTTACAAACTGATTATTTACAAGAGCATGAACATTGTGATGTACACCTGTATGCCCTGCAACTTGGGAGACTGAGGCAGGAAGAGCCCGATTTTGAGGTCAGCCTGGGCAAGTTAGCAAGATCCTGTCTCAAAATCAAAAGGACTAAGGGTATAGCTCAGGGATAGAGCACCCCAGTTTCAATCCCCAGTACTGCAAAACAAAACAAAGCACAAAACAAAGGTGATCTATAGTTACATGCACTACACATTCTTAAGGAAAGAGGATCTGTGTGGGCCAGACTTTTCAGGGCAAACTGGGAAGATGAGAGTTCCCTAGTGCTTTAGCAGGTTGTCTTTTTGTTTTAGGTTTTATACAGATTATCTGAAAGCTTGTCTATTTCCTCCTCTACACCAGTTTCCCTTCCTCAACACACACATGTACAGGAGCATGCGAGCGCACGCGCGCGCGCACACACACACACACACACACACACACACACAGCTTTACTGAAACCTCCTCCAATATGGCAACATTTCCTTGTGGCCTGATCAAGCCACCCAATTCTCAGAATTTCTTTCCTGCCTCTTAAAGCCAAGATGGGTCCCGCCAATAAATCCTCTGAGGTCTATGCAGACAGACATAATAAAATTTAACTCACAATCTAGGATAAAACTTCCAAACAAAAATGTATACTATTTTCCTGTAAGGAAGTTACAAGATAGTTTAGATGGAAGCAATGTAAGTTCTTGGAAAGGTATAATTAAAATACAAAAGACTCTTCACAAACTATGGCAGGTCACAAATGAATGGACAAGATCACAGGATCTTTTCCTGTGTATTATGTGACATTCCTGTTCTGGCTTCCAAACAAAAGCATGACAGATGTAAGTACTAGTAGATAACACAGTAGCAGCCTTGAGATTTCTGAAGGAAGCAAGGTGATCAGGTTGCCAGGGACTAAAGAAATGTTTTCTGCATTTTAGAGGGAAAATATTACTTATCAGTATAGAGCAAGCTCCAACTGTCTGCTATTTTAAAATTGGAAACTTTGTCAGGTTAAAATAAAGTGAAGTTCCTGCAAGTGGAAGCAAGCATTTGGATTACTAGATAAAGTATCAGCACAAGTGATGAAATTATCTTCTTAAAGAACAATGCTAGCTTTTTAACTTCAGGGACTAAAAACAGTTCTTCCCAGTTATAATTCATAAAGGAGTATTTTATTCTGCTATTCCAGGCCTTATTAAAGGTAAGACTATTATTGAAGGACTGTGGTTTTACACCTAACTGGTAAATTAGCGAGATCATTTGTATGTTCAGTCCACAGATCTGCACTACCATATTTTTGTTTGCAAAAGATTCTTACCAAGACAGGAGACTAGTTAGGATGAGTTCCTTCAATTATAAAGATTTGTCAAACCAGGCCCAAAAATAAATTCAAGGTTTTTTTCATAAAATAAGATTAATATCTGAAACAAATAACAATTTTTATATATTCTTTGAAAAAGTCATAAGATCTCCAATTTGATGAAATACTTATTAAGATATAATCTTAATAAGATTTATAAGATTTAAGATATAATCATCTGGATAGTGTGAATATACTTTGTGTACAACCAGAGATATGAAAAACTGTGCTCTATATGTGTAATATGAATTGTAATGCATTCTGCTGTCATATATAAAAGAAAATAATAATAAAAAAAGAAAAAAAGATATGATTATCTCAAAAGTATGCCATGAACCTTAAAAAAATGTCCAATACTTCATCCGGTAATTTCTGGTAAGCAATCCTAAGGAACTAAATAGATAGAATATAAAACATTTATGTACAACAGTTTCAGTGTTATTTTTTAAAGTGACATTCCACATGTTTCCTAAATGTCCAATAAGAGGAAACCAGTACAACTGTGGTATATCTATGTAAGATTTTTGTAGTTGTTAAAAATTATATTTTGAGGTTGGGGTATAGCTCGGTGGTAGATTGCTTACCTAGCATGCTCAAGGCCCTGGTTCCATCTCTGAGCTCCACCAAAAAAAAAAAAGAAAAATGTATTGGAAAAAATTGATAGCATGGGGGCTGGGGATGTGGCTCAAGCAATAGCGTGCTCGCCTGGCATGCACAGGGTGCTGGGTTCGATCCTCAGCACCACATAAAAATAAAATAAAGATGTTGTGTCCACCGAAAACTGAAAAATAAATATTAAAAAAAATTGATAGCATGGAAAATGCTCACAAAAACACTCAGTGTGGGGGGAAATAAGTTATAAAACTGCTTACATATTTTGCTTTAGAAACTGTGTGAGTGTGTGTGTGTGTGTGTGTGTGTGTAAACACCTTCATATGGGAGATGGGATACAAAAAAAAAGACTTCCAGTTGCCTTTATTCTTTTTTTTTTTTTTTTTTGGTACCAGGAATTGAATTCAGGGGCCACATCCCCATCCCCTTTTTTAAATATTTTATTTAGAGACAGTGTCTTGCTGAGTTGCTTAGGGCCTCATTAAATTGCTGAGGCTGGCTTTGAACTCAACAATCCTCCTGCCTCAGCCTTCCCAGATGCTGGGATTATAGGTGTGCACCACCACACCCGGTGAAAGATCATTTTTTTTTAAAAAAAGAAAACACAATGAGATAAGAAAATAATACACAGGATGAATGCAGTGAAGAGTTGGTTCTTCAAAAAAGAAGGTTGAGAAATCCTTAGCTGAACTAGCTAAAAGAGTGAGAAGACCCAAATCAATAAAATAAGAGATGAAAAGGATATCAACACAGACCCTTCTGAAATCCAGAGGATTATCAGAACCTATTTTGAAAATTTATACTCCCTTACACTAAAAAATCCAGAAAACACTGAAAAATTTCTAGACACACATGATCTACTCAAATTGAATCAGGAAGATATAGAAAACCAAAATAAAACCATATCAAATAATGAAATTGAAACCACAATTAAAAGCCTTCCAAACATAAAAGCCCAGAACCAGATGGATTCTCAGCTGAGCTCTACCAGATCTTTACAAAAGAAGTAATACCAGTCTTTCTCAAACTATTCCATGACATCGAAAAAGGAGGAACACTTTCAAATACATTCTATAAAGCCAGTATAATCCTGATACCAAGACCAGACAAAGACACATCAAGAAAAGAAAACTTCAGAACGATATCCCTGATGAACATAGGTGCAAAAATCCTTAATAAAATATTATTAAATCTCATTCAAAAACATATCAAAAAAATGATACATCATGATCACCCGGATTTCATTCCAGGGATGCAAGGTTGGTTCAACATACACAAATCAAAAAATATAATTCACCACCTAAACAGAATTAAGGATAAGAATCACATCATCATTTCAATAGATGCAGAAAAGGCCTTTGATAAAAATCAGCACCCACTCATGTTAAAAACACTATAGAAGCTAGGGACAGAAGAAACCTACCTCAACATCATAAAGATCACTTATGACAAACCCAAAGCCAATATTATATTAAATAAAGAAAAAACAAAAGCATTTCCTCTAAAATCAGGAACAAAACTGTCCACTCTCACCACTCTTACTAGCCAAAGTGATCAGGCAAGAAAAGGAAATCAAAGAGATACAAATATGAACAGAAGAAGTCAAACTATCTCTGTTTGCAGATGACATGATCCTATATTTAGGAGACCCCCAAAATTCCACCAACTTCTAGAGCTTATAAATGAATTTAGCAAAATATCAAGATACAAGATCAACAACCATAAAGCAATAGCTTTCCTTACTCCAACAGTAATTCAGCCAAGGAAGAAATCAGGAAAACCAATACCATTCACAATAACCTCAAAAAATGAAATACTTGGGAATTAATCAAATCAAAGAGGTAAAAGAGAAGCTGGGTGTGGTGGCACATGCCTGTAATCCCAGCAGGTTGGGAGGCTGAGACAGGAGGATTTTTGAGTTCAAAGCCAGACTCAGCAATTTAGCAAAACCCTAAGCAACTCAGTGAGACTCTGTCTCTAAAAATATAAAAAAGGGCTGAAAAGACTGGGGATATGGCTCAGTGGTTAAGTGCCCCTGAGTTCAATCTCCAGTATCAGAGAGAGAGAGAGAGAGAGAGCTCTACTGTGAAACTTATAGAACACTGAAGAAAGAAACTGAAGAAGAACTTAGAAGATGGAAAGACATCCCATGTTCTTGGATAGGCAGAGTCAATATTGTCAAAATGGCCATACTGCCAAAAGCAATGTACAGATTCAATGCAAAAATCTTCATCAAAATACCAATGAAATTCTTCACAGAATTAGAAAAAAAAAAACCAATTCTTAAATTCATTTGGAAGAATAAGAGACCCAAAATAGTCAAAGCAATACTAAGCCAAGAAAAGCAAAGCAGGAAGCATCACAATATCTGATCTCAAATTACACTACAGAGCTGCAGTAACAAAAACAGCATGGCTGTTTTTGGCATTATAGATATGAAGACCAATGGAACAGAATAGAAGACACAGAGACAAATACAAATACCTACAGCCATGTGATATTTCACAAAGGTGCCAAAAATATATGTTGGAGAAAAGACAGTCTTTTAAACAAATGGTGCTGGGCAAACTGGATATGTCGAAAAATGAAACTTGATCCCTCTCTCTCACCCTGCACAAAATTTAAATCAAAATGGATCAAATACTTAGAAATTAGACCCGAAACCTTGTAATGCTAGAAGAAAACCGAGTCAACACTCCATCATATAGGTGCTGGCATTGAATTCCTTAATAAGACCCCCAAACTGCAAGAAATAAAACAAAGAATCAATAAGTGGGGTGCCATTAAATTAAAAAGCTTCTGTACAGCAAAGGAAATGATTAAATAGCTGAAGAGAGTGCCTACAGATTGGGAGAAAATCTTGGCCAGCTACTTCTCTACAGGGGATTAATATTCCGAATATACAAAGAATTCAAACAACTTAACACTAAAAAAACAAATAACCTAATCAATAGATGGGCAAAAGAACTAAACAAACGTCTCAAAAGAAACACAAAAGGACAACAAATATGTGAAAAGATGTTCAACATCTCTAGCAATCAGGAAAATGCAAATCAAAACTACACTAAGATTTCATCTCACTCCACTCAGAATGGCAATGATCAAGAATACAAACAATAATAAATTTAAAAAAAAACAATAATAAATGCTAGAAAAGCTATAAGGAGAAAGGTTCACTTGTATACTGTTGGTGGGATTGAAGACTAGTACAATCACTATGGAAAGCGTTATGGAGATTCCTCAGAAAACTAGGGATGGCATCCCATATGACCAAGCTATCCCACTCCTTGGTATTTTCCTAAAAAGATCTAAAATGAGCATACTACAGCAATACAGCCACCTCAATGTTTATGGCAGCACAATTCACAATTTTGTAATTATGTTAATCAACCCCAGACACCCATCAATAGATGCATAGATTAAGAAATTATGGTATATCTGCACGCAGTGGCACACACCTCAGCTTGGGAGGCTGAGGCAGGAAAATCACAAGTTCAAAGCTAGCCTCAGCAATTTAGTGAGACCTCATCTCAAAATAAAATATAAAAAGAGCTGGGGATGTGTCTCAGTGGTTAATCACCCTTGGGTTAAACCCTCAGTGCCAAAACAAAGAAAAAAAGGAAGGATGGATTTTGTGAGAAATATATATATATGATCCAAACACACATTTTCTCTCTCATATATAATTATATATGAGAGCGAAAATGTGTGTTTGGATCATTTCACTTAGCATATTCTCCATTTCCATCCATTTACTGGTAAATGCCATAATTTCATTCTTTTTTTTTATGGCTGAGTAGAACTCTGTTTTATTTACATATATATATACACACAGAGAGAGACATACATATTTGTATGTATGCACTTATGTATATATGTATATGCATGTATGATACATATGTGCATATATATATGGTGTTCTATTCAGACATAAAAAAAGAATGAAATTATGGCATTTACCAGTAAATGGATGGAAATGGAGAATATGCTAAGTGAAATGACCCAAACTCTGAAACTCAAAGGTCAAATGTTTTCTCTCATATGCAGAAGCTACAGTAAAATAAAGGAAAGGGGGGAGGGAAGGAAAGGATAGGATATCATAAAGATAAAGGGAAGATCGATAATGAAGAAGGAGATCGAGAGACAGAATGGAAGGATGGGAAAGGGCAGGCAATGCAGAATGAATTCTTTAAAAATCCTGTTGTGTGCATATATAAATATTCCACAGGGAACCTCACCTTTATAAATAGGTAAAAAGAACCAATCAGATATAAATAAATAAATGAGCAAAAGGAAGTCTGGTAGAATAGAGAAAGGAATGGACGGAGGACTGGAGGGAAAAGGGGAAATCATGAACCCAACTGAGTTCCATGCATGTATGAGTTTATTGGGATGAATCCAACTATTATGTATAACTATAAAGCTCTAATTTTAAAAAGAATAAAAATTAACCAGATATCCTATTTAAAATCCTATTTTAAAGCATATGTTTTGTAGATGTATTCCTTTCCTTCTAATATCAGTATTTTAAAAACATGTGACTTTGTTATGTTTTTATGTACTAAATTATTGTTTTTACTCCTCAATATTTTTCAGAGTAGTCAAACTTTGTAAAAACCTTTACCATTAAGTAATGACACACTTAAGATACTGACTTTTTATTACTTGTATCTAAAATAATACTTCCTGTTCTCTGAGATTATCAATAACAAATAATGTGCTTGTTCTATCTATATAATAACTGATGAAATTTTAAATACTATCAGGAATACTAAATCTTAGTAAAGAAACTCAAATGTGTTTGAGATATACATTGAAATTCAGTACCTAAAAAAGAAGAAGAAGAAGAAAACACAAAATAAGAAATAGAGAGGGCTATAATAAAGTTCCTAAATAATCTTTAAAAAGAAAGAAAGAAAGAGAGAGGGCTAGAGGTGAAGTTCAATGGTGGAACATCCCTGGGTTCAATCTCCAGTACTGCAAAAACAAATAATATTCAGATGATAGAAAAAAATGTGCTTATAAAATTATCAAAGTACAAAAATTATTAAAAATAATAAGAGGAAGGTTTAAGATATAAATACATATAACTCCAAAAACAAATAATAAATAACATTCATAATGAAATTAAAAATACAACTGTTGCTGGGCATGGTGAGACTCTGTCTCTAAATAAAATACAAAAAAGGATTGGGAATGTGGCTCAGTGGTTAAGTGGCCCTAGATTCACTCCCCAGTACCAAAAAACAAAACAAAACTGTCAAGCCAGGCATAGTGGTGCATACCTGTAATCTTCATGATTAGAGAAGCTGAGGCAGGAGGATCACAAGACTGAGGCCATCCTCAGCAACTTAGTGAAACTCTCAGCAACTCAGCAAGACCCTACCTTAAAATAAAAAATAAAAAGAACTGGTGATGTAGCTCTATGGTTGCCGCAGCCCGGCTGGCTGGGCAAAATAAGCGGAGGGTGACGAATAACTTGTGTACGTTGATACAGCAGGAGTGGGAGCCGTTTATTGCAGGACAGGAGCAGTATTTATACATTCCACACAGCTTATCTAATTAGCATAAACTAGATACATCAGTCAACCAATCAGGAATCTCCACACTTAATGGCTTGTTTTTGTTACTTCTCAAACCGCTCCCTCTGGCATTTTGCCAGGCACCATCCAGACTTGTTTACGAACTTTAACATTCCCCTGGCAAAATGCCAGGTGTTATTTTGACTTGTTTACAGACTCTAACATTTCCCCCTTTTGTTTAATTTAAATAATGACCATAGTGGTTTTTACAGAAACACCATAAATAACCTGCTACAAACAGAAAGGGAGGATACAAAATGCCACAATACCAAGCCACTTGATGGCTCCATCCAAGAAGCCCTTGGAAAAATTATACCAGCAATGACACCGTTAGCAAAGATACCGAGTTACAATTTGTTGTACATTACAGTTTGTTGTCTCAGTCCAGGTAAAGCAGTGTCTCAATAGATTAACTCACAGTCCAGGTAAATCACAGTCCAGGTAAGTTCTGCAGGCAGCTAGCTTGATCCGAAGTCTCGTCCGTTTCTCAGCTGAAGTCTCGTCTGGTTCTCAGCAACACTGGAAATTCTTCCACCTTCATCTTCACTGGCACTGGGACGAAGGCAGGAACTCCGGATGGCTAAAGAAAATCCTGTAGCATTCTACTAAGAAAACAACCTTCTGAACAATTTAGTACATTATCTCAAGGTTTTTTTGCATTTGAAATAAGCATTAATAGTGCTCATTACTCATCAGCTTCCAGGTGTGGGAGAACCATTGTAGCTTAGTTATTGGCATTGAAAATGACCAAACATCAGGGACACCAGTAGCATCTTCTGCTGGCTGTAGTGCCTGGGCAGCCCCAGATGGCCCTGGGGAGTGTCCCGGACTCAAACTGCTACTGGGCACAGGGAGCAAGAGCCCGCGAGACTGTGCCTCCAGGTCAGGTTTGGATTTGGGCTCGCGGCAGTGGAAGAGCCAGCTCTCCGGCCAGGAGGCGGGGAAGGGCCAGTCGCCGCTGCCTCTTGGAAAATCCTTGCTGCGCTGTGACCGGCTTGCACACTCGGCAGCCGCCTCTCCGCTTCACGCACCCTCCGGTAACGAAAAGTATTTAGTAATAGCCTTTTGCTGCAACTTTTTTCCTGATAATCCTTCTTCTTCTGAACTTTCTTTTTCTTTCTGACTAGAGTTCCTGGGCTCTTATCAACACATGCCCTAACTATTCTTGGTTCCACTGGGGTGCCTTCTTCCCTTAGTAATTTACTTCTCACCCCTTCCATATTTTCATCACAAAGACAATACAATACACTGAGACAAAACAAGACACAAACATACTGTATCAATCTTCTCCATTTTCTTGAAATGACCATTTTTCCTCTCGCCCTATCTGCCTAGGGACGAGCAGATTGCCCCCGTCCTATCTATGGACGGGCAGCTTTTTTTCGTCACTTACCCCCGAGTGTCCCGGGGCTCCCCGTAACGGGCCACCATCTGCCGCAGTCCGGCTGCAGCAAAATAACCGGGGGGTGACGAATAACTTGTGTACGTTGATACAGCAGGAGTGGGAGCCGTTTATTGCAGGACAGGAGCAGTATTTATACATTCCACACAGCTTATCTAATTAGCATAAACTAGATACATCAGTCAACCAATCAGGAATCTCCACACTTAATGGCTTGTTTTTGTTACTTCTCAAACCGCTCCCTCTGGCATTTTGCCAGGCACCATCCAGACTTGTTTACGAACTTTAACATTCCCCTGGCAAAATGCCAGGTGTTATTTTGACTTGTTTACAGACTCTAACATATGGTAAAACACCCCTGCATTCAATTCTCAATACCAAAAAAAAAATTTTTTTTAAATAAAAAATAAAAGGGCTTGGGATGTAAATCAGGGGTAGTGCACCCCTGGGTTCAAGTCTCAATACCAAAAAAAGAGGTAAAGAAGAGAAGGAAAAAGGGAAGTAGTGGGGAATGAAATTGAACAAATTATGTGCACATATGAATATGTCATAATGAAGTCCACTATTATATATAAAGCAACAGTAAGAACATTAAAAAGAAGAAGAAGAAAACAGTCCTTTCCTTTTCTCATTTTCCTCACTCTGAAATGGGTTTGACAGCATATATCCTTATAACCACTGGAAGATGTGAAAAAAATATCCAGTGACACCAAAAGACCCAGATTTTCCTAAAAGTAAATGACTCAGTTAATTGCTGATGTTAAACAGCAGATTCTGGTGAGTTTACAAAGCACTGAAATCAAGTTAGGAGCTACAGCTATAAATAATCTAGTCTTGGAAGGGATTGATGTTGTTCAGTTTTCTGGTACTGTTTCCCGTGTGTAGAGCATAATATTTTGTGAAGCCTGGAAATCGAGTCCCTATAAGGAAGATATTGAAAACTGAAAATTCATCTTGGTGATCCTTATGCAATTCATCTCGGTGATCCTTATGCAAGAATGAACATGTACTTTTCTATGTTTTAATATTTCTTCAAAATAAGCAAATAAATTCAATAATTTAATAGATTTGTTTAAAAAGAAAGTTGGTTATAGGAATTTCCTAATTTTTTTCTTTTTCTGTTTTCTTTTGAGGTTCTAGGGATTAAACCAGGGGCACTTAATGACTGAGCCATATCTCTAGCCCCTTTAACTTTATTTTTTTAATTTGAGATAGGGTCTCACTAAGTTACCTAGGGCCTTGATAAATTGCTGAGGCTGGCTTTGAACTTGCAATCCTCCTGCCTCAGCCTCCCGAGCCACTGGGATTACGGGTGTGTATCACCAGGCCCAGCTCTCAGATAATTTTTTACTGTCTTCAAGAGATCGTGTTCTGTCTATAAAATGAAACACTACATAATAAATATGAAAGACAGAACATAGACATGTGAACCGCACTCAGACTTAGGAGGTACTGGTATTTCATAAGCAATCTAGTTTTCATACTAACTCATTGTGATTCTACATCTTACATGGATTAGAATTATCTGTGCTCTTTAGCCCTTACCAGGTAAGTCACTCTACTCTCTCTATTCTGCTGCACAGAGATGTCTTTGTTCTAAGCAGATAAAAGCCAACAAGGAGCTTGTATTTCATTCAGGAAAAAAGTTTACTATTCACCCATCTCTGTCACAAATAAGTTTCAATAACCTTAACTCTGCACAACAGCCTGGCCCCCAAAGAACACAAACATTGCAAACCTCCTTCACTTTATTTTAAAAACTAGCACTGGTCACTTCTAATAAGCCTGGGGAGTGAGGAAGAACATACATTTATTTTTAGTTATATTTTTACGATATGAATTGTATGAAACTCACATGACAACTATTCACTCTATTAGACAAACTTGCAGGGTATAATGGTTCAAAACCATCATTTCCTATACACTGTACATAAGAGTCCAGAAGGAATGTCGCACTCAGTTCTGCAGCCTATGAAGTTCAAATGAATTACAATATATGAGAGTGTTAATACATTCTTTTTTTTTTTTTTTTGGTACTGGGGATTGAACCCAGGGGTGCTTTACCACTGAACTACATCCCCAGCCCTTTCTTAATTTGAGACAGGGTCTCAGCTGAGTTGCTTAGGTCCTCACTAAGTTGCTGAAGTTAGCTTTGAACTTGCAATCCTCCTGCCTCAGCCTCCCCAGTCGCTGGGATTACAAACCGGTGCCAATGCATGAGCCAAGAGCATTTATGCTCTTAGGATGTTTTAATAATGGTCCTAATTTTTCTTTATGAATGAACCCAAAATATCTTTGTTGAACAAATGATACTGAATTATAAGCGAATGAAGACTGCTAAAAAAAATTAAATCTTGGGCTGGGGCTGTAGCTCAGTGGTAGAGTGTTTGCCTCGATTATGCTAGGCACTGGGTTCAATCCTCAGCACCACATAAAAATAAATAAATAAAGATATTGTATCCATCTACAACTAAAAAAATATATACATTTTTAAAATTTAAATCTTGGAGGGGGGCGTGTGGCTCAGTGGTAACAAGCACGCTCAGCATGCATGAGCTCCTGGAGTTCATTTCATTCCCAGCCCTGGGGGGGGGGGGAAGGTTAAAATGAGGCCATAGAGTGGGCTCTTATCCAGTATAACTGGTCAGATTAGGACAGACAGACAGAGACACCATGGAGGGGCTGCACAGAGCAAAGACCGTATGTGAATATACAGCCAGAGGGTAGCCATCTGCAAGCCAAGGAGAGAGGCCTCAGAAGAAACCACTTCTGCTGACACCTTGATCTTGAACTTCTAGTTTCCAGAACTGTGAGAACATACATTTCTGTTATTTAAGCCATCCAGGACGTAGTTAGCAAACTAATATAGAGGGTAAACCCAAATTTTTTTTTTAAAAATCTTAAGAGACATAACAAAAACATTTGAAGAAATAACACTGTAGTGCCTAAAAATGCAGGCAGGGCTGGAGGTGTAAATCAGTGGTAGAGCACTAGCCTGGCACACATGATCCCTTGGGTTTGATCCCCAGCACTAGACTCACACCAAGAATCATACAGGAAGTCTTAGCTTGACATGCTTCCAATATGCACAAATTCAGTTCCACAATTCAGTTGACTTCCACAAATTTTATAGCATATTAACTTTGAAAAAATTCATGAAGCACAGACTTCACTAACAACTCTTCAGGCTACAGATCATGTAATTAATAGATGTGTATCACCATCAGGGGCCAATCATGTCACTCCTTTCAAAGCTGCTCATGATGGGTCACTCCTCACCTGCTCTCAGTTCAACAACAGCAAACCATGGATTCGTGTTGCCTCCTAGTCTTCCAAGGATAAACCCACGTAACATTTTACAAAAATGAATAATAAAAAGGGGAAATTGGCCAATACTGATGAAAGTACAGCCAAGAAATGCAAAAGGATAGCACTGGAAGTGAAACATGAATGGAAAGTAAAGAGTTACGGAAGAAACCACTGGCCCTGGAAATGTTGGCACCACCACCACTGGAAGACCCTAGATGTGCACCCTGAGGAACTTAATGAAGAGGATTGACCCATGCACATGAGGAAAGTGGTCGAGATTTTTAAAATGAAGAAATGACATCAGCAAAAATTCATTGAAGGAACCCTTGCAAATACTTCACAACACTGAAAACACAAAGGATAAAATGTTGAAGATGGATTCAAACTTCCAAGGGAGTGTGAAAATTCATGAAGCCATACCAAAGATGCTTGTTGTGTGTTATAAGTTATATGGTAAGAAAAAAGAAGCCAAGCACTGTTCAAACTACTCTCTTTTACAAAGAAATACAAGAGTTCAAGAGTTTGGTTTTTTTAAATTAGTTTTTAGTTTTAGTTGGACACAATACCTTTATTTTATTTATTATTTATTTTTATGTGGTGCTGAGGATTGAACCCAGGGCCTTGCAATATGTTAGGCACATACTCTACTGCTGAGCCACAACCCCAGCCACAAAAGTTCAATTCTTAATGTCCTTACTATTTGAAATGACGATGTACAAAATATCACTATTTCTTCATTTCCCTATGTACTTAAGACAGTAAGAGGGCTTTTAATGTTCTGATACTTTTTTTTAAAGATCCCAGAAGAAGAGCAATGTTCCTCACTGGTACTGAAGCAGCTCTTAGGGTTTCAGCATACACCATCCTTTTTACAGTACCACAGTATCATCCAAAGCAAGCACTGCCTGTAGTCACTTTTGGTGGCTGAGAAGAAGTTATGAAGGGATTGGACATAGGAGAGGCTTCTGGGGTAACTGGCTAAGTTCTACTTCCTGACCAGAGTGCGGGTTACAAGGGTATTTGCCTTTCAGTAATTTGTTAAGCAAAAACAATGTCACTGTGACTTAAATCCATGGGAGCAAGGGAGTAGTCAATGAGAACCAGTCTGAAAAATCATTCCACTAGTTACCTTTCTAAGAAAAAAGAAAAGCCTAGCCACAGAAGTTGGAAAGATATTGACAGAGGGCACAAAGGCTGCTGTCAGACATGAAACCAGAACCCAGGTCCTGCGTGGGCAGCCAAGCTGCTCTCCTCTCTCTAAAGTCTGCCAGTCTTTCATGAAACAGACTTCCCGTAAAGGGCACCTTTATTGTCCATTTCCAAGCAAGGTAATTCAGCCAGGTATGAATGTGGAGGTGTTTTCAGATGCATTCCTTAATGCTAACCACAAAGGAAAAAATAAATAAATAAATAAATAAGGAGGTGGAGAGTGAGTCAACGACCTCAAAAAAAATTTTTTTTAAGTATTTTTCAGGTGGAAGGATTAGGCTCAATTCAGAAGAATGAGACAGTTTTCCTTCCTGGTGCCAGCACAACACACTCAGCCTTAATGAACATCATTTATTCTCTGGGGCTCAGGCAACTCTGCTGTGGATGTATGATATGAGCAGTTTATAATCAATACTTGGCCTTTCCTTCTAGATCAAGTATTATAAATAACATTATCTCTTATCTTAAATACCCCCATAGCCTCTGATGTTGCTTTTTTAGTACAAATCCATGAGGTATCACATAGCTTCTATTTGTTCAGGTCTGGGGAATATGTTTTCACTGTGAACACATTTTTCATTAACACTAATGAGAAGTATACCTTATGTAACTGGGATATCAACTTCCATCCAATTTAGTTGGCGTAAATTCAGAACATACACTAAATGTCTCTTAAGATTTATTCTCTTGCTCTTAAAGTAAATGTCCCTGACATTAAGGGACTTTCAAAAAGGTAGGAGGAGGAGGATGTAATAAAAATCTGCACAGAAGTCTGGAGGCAAAATTGGATACAATATTTTATGTTCTATCTTTATAGACACAAAAATATGGTCACTACTAACACAATCAGTAAATTGTAAGTACAGTGTTAGTGTTTTTGATTTTTTACCAAAGGAAGAATATAAATTTTTCAATTTATGATTTAAAAAGACAGAGATGTCCTGAACGCTAAGACAATTGGGTTCTAGCATTTCAAAATAATAATCAGTTTTTAAAGATACATCGCCAGGCACAGTGGCTAATCCTAGCTACTCAGGTGGCTGAGGCAGGAGGATGGCAAGTTTGAGCCCAGCCTCCGCAACTTAGTGAGACACTGGCTTAAAAAGAAAAATTAAAATGGCTGGGGATGCTGGGTTGTGGTTCAGTGGTAGAGCGCTTACCTATCATGTGTGAGACACTGGGTTCAATCCTCAGCATTGCATGTAAATAAATAACATAAAGGTCCACTGACAACTAGAAAAAAATATATTTTAAAAAAGAGGGCTGGGGATGTAGTGTAGTGTATTTATTTATTGAACCAAAGGACACTTTGGTTCAATAAATAAATAAAGATACACACTGTTTCCTTCAAAATGGTCTTCTCTTCAGGATTTAGTAATAGAAAGGCAGCAGGGCGGGGGTGGAATCTGAACTCTAGAGAGAAATTAGATCTGCCACACATTTTGGAGGGAGTGGAAATGATCATTATTAAAAGAATACTTTAATAATATTTTATAGAATATTTTAGATCCCTATTAGCAAGGGCTTTTGAAATCAATCTCCCCACGTGTCTCCCAACAGGAAGGTATTTAATTAGCTGTAAGTCCTTCATTAGATGATAAAGTGTTTTATTATACTTCAAAGTACAAAATGCCCTGGCTTATGCCAACTAAACATCCTGGTTTTATTTCAGCAGAATAGCAAAGATGCAAAGTGGTTTAAAGAAACTAATCCTCAGCTGTTTTTGTCTTTTGCGATGCTGAGGACAGAACCCAAGAACTTGAGCATGCTAGGCAAGCACGCTATCTCTGACCTTCACCCCAACTCTGATCCTCATTTAAAACAGTGCTTCTGAACAGCAGGAACATAACATCAATCATATAAAGTATTGAAGGTGTGAGGTTCTTGATTCGTCTAGTTTTATTTATTTATTTATTTGGTGTTGGTTTGGGTTTGAGATGTTATTTTACTTTGATAAATAACTTTCTCCACATGGTATAAAAACTCAACATGCACCAGAGGATTTTGCTGTTATTCATTACTGGTTTTGCAGCTCTTCCCCAAGATTGTGAACAATATGTGGAGAAAAACAAAGGCTTCAGTGAGCAAGTCATTCACTCCGTATCATGTAATCCAAGAATAATACCTTGTGGAAACTAAGACATTACAAACAATTAAACAAGCAATATTTTTTTGCGCGGGGGGGGGGGTGGTTACTGAGAATTGAACCCAAGGGCTCTTAACCACTGAGCCACATCCCAATCCCTTTTAATTTTTTTTATTCTGAGGCAGGGTATTGCTAAGTTGCTTAGGGCCTCACTAAGTTTCTGAGCATGGCTTGAACTTCTGATCCTCCTGACTCAACCTCCCCAGCCACTGGAATTACAGGTATACAACCCCCGCACCCCCACCAAGCATCCATTCTTAAAGCACCTGTTAAGTACCAGGACTTCAGTTCCACCACTCATCACAACTCCTTCTGCCATTAACTCTTTTAATTAGTTGTAACTCCTTCATTACATAATAGAAAGCTAATGGGAAGATAAATTAAGTAACTTGTTCAAGTTCATTTTATTTAACTCTAAAATTGCTTTATTTTAAAGCCAAACTCAGTACGATCCAAAGCAAGCACTGCCTGTAGTCACTTTGGGTGGCTATGGGTGGGAGGTGGTACCATGGATTAAACTCAGGGGCACTTGACCACTGAGCCACATCCCCAGCCCCATTTTGTATTTTATTCAGAGACAGAATCTCACTGAGTTGCTTAGCACTTCACTTTTGCTGAGGCTGGCTTTGAACTCGTGATCCTCCTGCCTCAGCCTCCCTAGTCCCTGGGATTATAGGCGTGCACCACCACACTTGGCCTGCAATTAACTCTTTCCTTGATTTTAAAAAGAGCTGGCCAGCCCAAGGTCACGGTGCTAATTTTAGTTTTCACTTATTCGCTTTTAGCATCAAGAGGCATTTTGAGCTCCATTGTAAACCACTCACATTGGCTAAAGCCCTGGTGCTGATTTTCCTATTGCTATTTCTGTTAGGAAGCAAAGCAGCAGCTGTCTCTGGGAGAGCTCAGGCAGCTGATTTATAGGATTTGCCCCTGCTCCACTCGGAATGCTGATGATTAACACCACGGGGCATTCCCCTCTTGGTTCCAAGCTCTCCTATCAAGTAGGCACAGTTTTGATGCTGGTTGAGACAAGAAGCATATCTAGAGCTGCCAAACTATTTTTAGGGCACAAAAGACAAGTTGCTGCAAGGGTTTGAGTAATTTAAGTGTGGACCACAGGCCACCTACCTCAGAAACTGGGGTGCTTGTTAAATGTGTACCTTACCAGACCTACTCAGTCAGAATCTAGGGAGTGTGGCTAAGAATCCTTGAATTTTAATAGACCCCCAGGTGACCCTTCCACATGATAAGTTTGGAAAGCATTGGTATAAGGAAGCTAAATGGAAGATAGAAAGCTAATGGGAAGATAAATTAAGTAACTTGTTCAAGTTCATTTTATTTAACTCTAAAATTGCTTTATTTTAAAGCCAAACTCAGAAGTTCAAGGATAATGCCTTTTCTCTCATATGTGGAAGCTAGCGAGAGAGGAAAAAGAAGAAGGGACAGGGATTTCATGAAAAGCAACGGGAGATAAGTAGAAGAAAGGGAGCAGGAGGTGGGAGGAGGGGAGAGAGGAGGAAAGTGCAGGAGAGTGATATGAGTCAATGTATATTATTATATTGTGCACATGTACAAATAAGTAATGACAAATCCCACCATTGTGTACAACTATAATGCACCAATTAAAAATGTGGAAAAAATTAAATAGAATCACTTTATTTTAACTACTTCATCAGGTAGATTTTATTATCCCTACTACTCTAGTGAGATAACAGTGCGCCAGAGAGATTAAGTAGGTTCAAAATAGGAGCATAGTTACTTTCATAGTCCTTGTGAAGGGGTCAGCAAAGATTTTCCTGTTAATTAACAGATAGTAGAGCTGGGGCTGTAGCTCAGTGGTAGAGTGCTAGCTTAGCACGGGAGAGGCACTGGCACCACAGAAAAAAATAAATATATAAAATAAAGGTATTGTGTCCAACTACAACTGAAAAAAAAAATAACAGATAGTAGCTGGGCATGCTGACACATGCCTGTAATCTCAGGCACTAGGGGGGCTGAGGCCACAGGATCACAGTTTGAGGCCAGCCTCATCAATTTAGTGAGACCCTGTCACAAAATAAAAAATAAAAAGGTCTGGGGAAGTAGCTTGGTGATAAAGTACTCCTGAGTTCAGTCCTCAGTATCATAAACAAAACAAAAAACAGAGTAAATATATTTAGACTTATGAACCATGTGGTATCTATTTCTGCTACTCAGCTCTGTCATAGTGTAAAAGCAGCTTTAGACAGTATGCAAAGGAATGAGTATGGCTGTGTTCCAATAAAACTTTATTTACAAAACAGACAGTGAACTAGATTTGGCCCATGACTATAATTTGCTGACCACTGATCTAACGTATCTCCCCAATTCCTGACCCCTGTTGTATCCTGCTGGAGATATAACCCAGAGTTTTATGCCTGTTAGGCTAATGCTCTTACTACATTCCCAGCTCCCTGGTCAAGCATATCTTTAATTCCAATGAAGGATAACAGAATATGCCACCCCAAAATATGCCACTTTGGCTACGAATTTATACACACACACACACACACACACACACACACACATATATATATATATATACACACACACACACACAAACACTTATTTTGAGACAGAATCTCGCTAAATGGCTTAGGGCCTTACAAAGTTCCTGAACCTGGTCTAGAACTTGCAATTCTCCTGCCTCAGCCTCCTGAGTCTCTGAGATTACAGGTATGAAACACCATAGCTGGCCAAGGATTATTTTAAATTGAAGGTAACTGAAAGATTTAGACAAAAGAAAAAACTCTCCATCCTCTCCCTATTAGCTTAAAAGTAGGCCATAAATTTACAGAGATGTCCCTCCTGCCCTCTATACCAGGAAGAATCTTTGATTAGATTCTTACAAGCCTGGGGTGACACCAGAGGACTCTATATAACAAACTGTATTAAGTAGCCTTTATCTACCATATCTTTCCATACATTTGCCTTCCAACAGTTTACGGCCCCTAAAGACTTGAGGTCCTTTTTCTTTGTCCTGACAAGAAAAAGAGAGAGAGAATTTTATTTATTTTTTAGTTATTGGCGGACACAACATCTTTTTTTGTATGTGGTACTGAGGATCGAACCCAGGCCACATGCATGCCAGGCGAGGGAGCTACTGCTTGAGCCACATCCCCAGCCCTATTGGTTCTTTCTTGAAGGTGCCATAAAAGCCAAAGTTCTAACTCCTGCCCCTTTTCTCTCTTTCTCTCCTTCTTTCTTTCTTTTTTTTTTTTTTTTTTTTTTGCTCTATATTCCCAGCCCTTTTAATTTTTAATTTTTATTTTGAGTCAAGTGCTTACTAAATTGTTGAAACTGGCCTGGAATTTGCAATCCTCCTGGCTCAACTTTGTTTCCCTTCCAAAGTAAAAATATAAGCTGGGATTATAGGTGTGTGCCACCACATCTGGCTCTAAACCCCCATTTTTTTTTAGTTGTTGATAGACCTTTATTTTATTTATTTATATGCAGTGCTAAGAATCAAACCCAGTGCCTCACTCATGCCAGGCAAGTGCATTACCACTGAGCCCCACCCCAGCTCCATAAATCCTCATTTTGAGAGTTACTCTTTCTCTGCGTTTTCACCCATTGATATATGAAATATACATTTTAAATAAACTTCCCTTTTTTTCTTGTTAATTTGTCTTTGTTACAGGGCTCCCAGCTGAGAATTTACAAGAGTAGAAGGAAAATTACTTTTTCCTTCCCTACACATGCATGGACACCATGAAACATAACAATTTTTAAAATTTATGATTTCCTGGGCACAGTGCATGTAGTCCCTGCTGCTCAGGAGGCTGAGGCAACTACTTGAGCCTAGGAGTTCCAAATTAGTATGGGCAACACAGTGGAAACCCCATCTTTAAAAAAAAAAAATTTTAAGTAAATTTTAAAAATTATTTGGACTTTTTTTTTTGGTAGAACAGCCAAATCCTAACTATTAATGGATAAATGAAACATTATTATAATTTGTGTACATCACTAAAGTTTCTCCATGACTAACTGGGTATTGGGATCTTCTTTTAATCCCAAATATGTCCCATTTGTAGCTGTCAGATGCTGGATATTGCCAAATGGCACCCTCATAGGTTCAAATTTGCTCCAAGCAAATCAGGTCCAGAATTTACAATTTTAGCTTCCTATAAGAGCTAACAAGTAAAAATGACACATTTTATGGTTATGTAATACATTCCATGGCAAGAATTTTTTTTTAAGGGGAAAAAAGTTTCACACTAGCCTCTGCCAGCAACTTGAAGTAGTTTTAAATTTTTATGATAACATTCATGAAGCCATTAAGACATGCATATTCTTGTTCTTTGCTAATCTTCCTCTGCTCCATCTTTCTCAAATGTACAATACTCTACATGGTTGGATGACTCTGAGTAAATGAAGTACGCTTCATTTCCTAAAAAATGTTTGAACCTAAATGACTTAATCCCAATTTTATTTGTTCTTAAAGCAATTACGATACAATTATTTCCTGCATGAAAGTCTCATCCATAACTTAGACTATGAAGGTAGTGTGTGTGTGTGTGTGTGTGTGTGTGTGTATGTCTGTATGCACACACATTCATGTGTTTGAAAAGTGGGAAATAAATTATAGGAAGGCAGTTGCAATTATTTGATCCACAAAAAAAGACTACCCTGTTTGTATAAAGATTGTTACTTATCCACCAAGTGTTCTGTTTCCCTTCCAAAGTAAATGATTTTACATAGAAACAGCTGCCCAGGCAGGGATTCTATTTCCCAACCTCTTTGAATCTAGGTAGGGCCATGCAACTGGTTTTGAAAGGTGGGATGTGAGCAGAAGTGAGGCATTTCACTAGCTGAAGATATTCAATGTAGTATTTCGCTTCCATCCTTTCTTTCCCCTTGTAGTGACTTTGGAGGCCACAGGTTGAAGATGATAGCATCTCAAGAAGTAACGTACTGGGCTAGGGCTATAGCTCAGTGGCAGAGCTCTTGCCTAGCATGAGTGAGGCACTGGGTTCAAGCCTTAGTATCAGATAAAAATAAACAAAATAAAGGCATGCTGTCCTTCTACAACTACAATTTAAAAAAAAAAACTTTTTAATTAAAAAAAAATAAAAAGAAGGAAGGAATATTGATCCCTGAGTCATATGAAGGAGAGCTACCCAACCTGGAATAACCAACTTGAATTTTGTGTGAGCTAGTAATAAACTTTCCATGGATTAAGCCATTGAGATTTGGAAATGTTTGTTATAGCAGGTAACCTATCTTAAAAGAATATATACATGTTGATGAAAGAGTTAAATCATAAATCATGATTCACTAAAGGGTGTGTTCTTTTTTTTCTTTCAGTACTGAGGATTGAAATAAAAAATAAAAAGGTCTGGGGATGTCGCTCAGTGGTAAAGTATCCCTGAGTCCCACTAAGCTATATCCCCAGTCCATTTAATTTTTTATCTTGAGACAGGGTCTCACTAAGTTGCTACAGCTGGTTTAGAATTTCTGATCCTCCTGCTTCAACCTTTCTAGACTCTGCAATTACAGTCATGCCCCACCATTCCAGGCTCATTAAATGCTTTCTAAGATGAATGTAAATATTGAGGAATTGTGTATATGAAAAGGCTTGCAAGCTGCCATATTTGTTACATTGGTTAAGTCCAAAACCAGTCTCAATAACTGGAAAGTCCTATTTATAAAGTAAATTCTAACTGACATTTGACATCTTTTCTAACAATATATAAATGCTTGGCTTGCAAGGTAGAATGTGTTATATGATATACTTACAATACATTTGAAACATAAAGTGTAAATCAGAAGACAATCTTAAAAATTAAATTTCCCCTCCCCAAGGCAGAAATTACTTATCTTCAGGGGCCAGAGGTGTGGCTCAGTAGTAGAGCACTTGCCTAACTTGTAGAAGAACCTGGGCTCAGTCCCCAACACCACAAAAATTAAAGAGAGAGAGAGAAAGAGAGAGAGAGAGAATGTTCAACTTCAGTCATTAGTACCAGCTTCACCCGTTTTCCACAGCTGTGTCCGTCACATATTATTGTTTAGTTCATATTTTTCTGGAGCCTGAGGTGGGTGGGAGAGATGAGCAGTTGTGAGGCTGACTCTTGCCCAGATCCACAGCTGCACAATGTAGGCCTAAAATGGTTCGCTCTGGGACTTCTGACCCTTGAAGAATAGGGCCTGGAGTTTTTGGAATTCAGGTGATTGACCAGAGGCTCTGAGAAAAAAGAACCATTCAGGCTTTTTCCAGGTTTGAGCAGAAAGAAAGCCTCAGGAAGCTGGGAGAAGATACACCAGAGAACCCAAAAGGGCCAAGATGCCTAAGTGAAGGAGCCTATTATGGGGTGGGTACAACTCTGTAAACAAAGTTTTCTTGCAGTGCTTATTAAAGCCTTTTTTGAGTCAGAGAACCACTTGAGAATCTGATGAAAGCTTTGGAACTTCTTCCCCCTCAAACATACATGTGAACATTCACGCAAATACTTAAACATAATTTCGGGGAGCTCTAAGAGCATGCAGATCTCACTGAAGAATCCTAGGTTAGAATTTTCTATTTTAGTGGGATATTTAAAGCTTAACCTCAGCTTTGTACAGAAAATAAGAGGGAACTTAGTTATTTCTTGACAAGAGATGAATAGGAGGTGGGGAGGGGAAGTAATGTCATTACTGGGCTCTCTGGTCATCATGTATTATCCCTCATCTCAGTGACATGATATAGTCCAGTAGTGGGGCATCACTAACAGAATTTTTTTTTTACTTTTTTTAATTTTTATTTTGAAATAACTGTTTCACACAGAAGTTGCAAAAATTGTATACAAACTCCTCATTCTGTGCTTTCCCTGGTAACCATCATTCCTTCCGTTTCCTGGAATTTGACTACTCTAGATTGAGTGCCTCATATAAACAGAATCATAGAGTATTTATCCTTTTTTGACTAGCTATTTCACCTAGCATTAACATCTTCCAGGTTAAAGTACTATTTTGCAGCCCTTGACTGGGTGTTTTGCAACTGTAACAAATTTGTAGGGCAACTTAGGACATTGGACAATTTCAATAGAACTCTGTACTGAACTACTTGTTCAACCGCTGAACCCACTGGAGCTAATTCAGGGTTCCTACATTAAATCATGTTGCAGCCCTCTTGATGACATCATATCTTTGCAAAGGTGGTTGTGTGACAAAAAGTAAGTGCTGTGGAAAAATGAATGTGGAACAGGAAATGAAAGTAGCAATGTCCAATCCGTTCCCAGGATTTGAGTAGTACAGGCATGCACATCCTGTTATTGTGGTTATTTATAAATAATATAAAACATTTCTCTCTATGTTTATGTGTATTATTTTTTCAAATAGCATCTAAGTGGTTAGGATATAACGACTTGGTTGTTTGCACCTACCACCACTAACTACCTCAACCTAGAGGCACTGTGAAAAAAATTACTCAGACACTAAGAACCAAAAATGGGAGGGTTTGCCTTAACTGGAAAGTCATGGAGTTGTGAAAGATGCACTGAAGAGAGCTGTGTGATCCTGAGGAATTAACTTAAAACAAAGACCATTAACAAAAATATAATAACCAGGAAAAAAGAATTTGGGTTAAAACCTCTTTTAAAGGTCATTCTCAGTCAACTTAATCCTTCAAATCTCATACAATGCCCACTGGATAATTTGTATTAAACAAAAACAAAAACTTCTAAAGCATATGCATACAAATTACTGTTTTTCCATTCTTAGGGACTCAAGCAAAGCTTTTAAAATTACAGCCTCCAAGCTATACTGGAAGAGACAGAGCCTCCCCTACACAGACAGAACACACCCTTGGAGTCTGTGCCAAGAAAACAGGAGAGAAATCTTGACAAAGAAATCCTGACTCTACATGAGGAGAACTAGGCCATCACAGCACTTGGAGATTTAAAGTTTTTCTGTGGTTTGCATCTTTCTCTGAATACCCTGCTTTTAACTTTAGAATGCTCCAGATTACTGGGGGAAATGCTTATTTGGAAACTTGCTTTCCAGGGAGTTTTTCATTTAAGATATTATATGTGAAAGGCAAGGAAAACTGTAACAAAAAATCCAGAACAGTGGTACCTTGGGAGAGTAAGGGAGAAGTGAGTTGAAGGTCACAAGGAGGAGCATTCAGAGACTCCAAGAGCCCAGGGATGCTCTAGTTCTTCAGCTGGTGATGGGTAGCTGGGTGTGTTCTATTGTTAATCTTGAAATTGTACCTCTAAGTATCACAGAGACAGCACCAGAATCTTCTGCATTGGAGGGAGGGCCTTGGGAGTTGCAAGAATGCCTTGCTACTGATTTGAGACTATCACAAGCAGACTACTTTTACTTAGAGTATGTTTCTTTGGAGAAGTTGATGGGTTTACAGTGGAGGCTAAGGATAATTTTTGGTGCCACCATGAATAAGCAAGGAGTTAACAAATAAGCATTTTTTTTTCACCAACATTGGTTTATTCCACCCAACACTGAGCAACTAGTTGTTTGCTGGTCTCTTTACTACCTCTTCTCCTTCTTCTGCCCTCTCCTCCTCATTTATGACCCAGAGGGTAGAAAATCCAATTATAATCTGTATTCCTTATTTATTAATTTATTTATTTATTTTGTGTACCAGGGATTGAACTCAGAGGCACTCAACCACTGAGCCACATCCCCAGCCCTATTTTATATTTTATTTAGAGACAGGATCTCACTGAGTTTTGCTAAGGCTGACTTTGAACTCGTGATCCTCCTACCTCAGCCTCCTGAGTCAATGGGATTACAAACGTGTACCACCATGCCCAGCATATTCCTAATTTTTTAAAATTTATTTATTTATTTTAATTAGGTATATATAACAGTAGAATGCATTTTGATTCATTATACACAATTGCAGCACAACTTTTCATTTTTCTGATTGTACAGGATGTAGCATTGCACCATATGTGCAGTCATACATGTACCTAGGGTAATGATGTCCATCTCCTTCCACTATCTTTACTGCCCCTATACCACCTCCCCTCTCCTCCCTCCCCTTTGCCCAATCAAAGTTCCTCCATTTTTCCCATTCCCCCCCACCCATTATGGATCAGCATCCCATATTCCTAATTAAAAAAAATAAAGTCTATTTACCATATGCTAAGCCAAGCCAAGCACATATTAAGGATAAGAAGAAATTAAACATGTATAGTAGACACACTTAAGACAGCAGGAACAACAAGGTTGTTGTTGCTATTTTAAGGATGAGAAAGCCTCACTCAGTGTCAGGCTTGAACCCATGTATGCTGGTCTTCATTCCTCAAGCTTTTTTTCACTTACATTGACTTTATAGATGTTATTTTTTAAGGTACGGAGGATTGAACCCAGGGGCACTTAACCACAGAGCCACATCCCCAGCTCTTTAAATTTTTTATTTTACTACAGGGACTTGCTAAATTGCTGAGGCTGGCTTTGGACTTGCGATCCTCCTCTCGAGCCTCCCAAACCGCTGGGATTATAGGCGTCCGCCGCCACGCCCAGCTAACAGACTTATCTTAACATGATCATCATCATCCAACAGGTTCACAAAAAAGATGCCTACAACAATGCTTTGAAGTTATGTATGATACCTCCAGTTTACAATTCTAGAAACTAGGGCATAAAGGCGTGGGTTTCCAAAGACACACACCTAAGAATTGATGGTGTCAAGACTAAATCTCATGACTCCAAAGCAGATCATCATCATCATCATTATCTCTTCCTCCTCCTCCTGTGTGTGTGTGTGTGTGTGTGTGTGTGTGTGTTGCTGGGCAAAGTGAACCTCCTAACCAGCACCTGAACCTTCTTTAGGAAAAACAGTCTTGACCAGATCGACAAAATTCAAGTCACTCACTCATGGGTCACAAATAATACTTCACTTTTCCAGCCTCCCAAAGCTACCTGAAGCACCGCACTTAAATCCCCAAGACAAGTGTCAGTAAAGTGATGTTTGAACCCAAACAGACAACACGGTCACTTCCTGGCTCCCGGGAGATACCACTTGCTGAATTCTATAGAGCTGGGACTTCAGCGGGGGTCTCGACCATCCCCCGGGAAGACCCCCATCTCCCGGCACCCTTTACAGTTCTCTAAGGTGGCGGGGAAATGAGGTGGGGAGGGGACTGGCTGTGGGCGCGTCGGAGCCCAGCGGGGTCACGCCAAGCCCTGTCCGTAGGCCAGGGGACGGCGACAGAAGAGGACCTCCTTTCCTCCCGCGGCCAGCCGCCGCGCGGTGAAGAGGTACGTGGTGACCTGTCCCCCAGCCCCCAGCCGTCCTTCGCACACACCAGTTTCTGCAAACTCCGAGGGCTTACTGGAGAAAAAGGAGAGGGGTGAGCGAAGAAGAGAAAGTTCTCTGTCCACCCACCTCCGGCCCAAAGTGCCATATTCTAAGGAGGCAACTGAGGCAAAGCAAAAGGGGGGAGCAGGGAGACACCCGCTTCCCGGGCTTTCCCCGAGGCCTCAGGACTGGGGCAACGCGCTGGGTCCGGGTCCTCTCCCCATAGTCCGCGATCTGAGGGCGCCCAGGGAGCAGCAGCAGCTACCGAGCCTTGGACTAGTCCTCCCAGGATCAGAGGCGCCCTGGGAGTGAGGGGCGCCCAATCTCGAATTAAGGGGGCTCTCCAAGGGACCCAGCGAGGTCGCACGGTACCTTTCTCTCCCGCGCCGGAGGTTCACGCCGCAGGAACCGATGCCCGTTACAGGGTAGGAAGCGAGGGGAGACGATTGGACCGACTCCCCCTGGCTCGGCGGCCCCCGGGCCTCGGCGCAACTCAGCGCCGCCGCCTCCAGCCGCCCGCACGCCCCTCAGCGCTCGCGGCTCCCGCAGGTTACCTGTGGCCGAGCCCGCCGCGCCCGCAGAGCGCAGGGCCCTCCGCCCCGCCCCGTCCCACCCCGCCCGAGGCTCCTAAACTGGGGCCGCAGCGCCCCGCAGCGGCCTGCTGGAGCACAGCGGGGGGGGCCGGGGTGACAGCGGGACCACCAAAGCCCTCGGGGCTGCTCAGCATTTGTTCCCTGCTGGGGCGCCCAGCCTTGGGCCAAGAGAGGCCTCCTTCTGAATAGTGGAAGGGAGCCTGGAGTAGGACTAGGTTTTCCGTTCAGGGCTTGCCAGGTGACTGAGGGAATTAAGACAAACCTCCAATCCTCAACCTGTAGGCAAGTGGATGTTTCTATTACATCCAGAGTTCATTTGACTGGGGCCGGCTCAGCGGAAGCTAAACAACAGCAATGAATGACTCAGGCTCATTGAAGTAGCTGGAGAAGGGAAGGAAAGACTTTATTTCAACAGATTGTCAGTAAGTAGCTTGTCAAAACTATCCCATATGGAACAGGCAAAAACACTGAGAGATCCCTACCCGCATATTCTTACCTCACTTTACACACCATTATCTTAATCTGGTTTTGTCTATTTTCTTTCCCGGTTACTTCCTTAGTCTTACCTAGAAAAGCTCCCTGAACATAGATGAAGGTAGTCAGTTCTAGGGATATAATTAAGAGATATATCATGAGTGCAGGATAAAAGCTAACAGAAACCCAGGGTTACCTCAGAGAGTTTGCTTATTTAGATTTGTTGCAGCTCCGATGACCAGACTCTGATGATCAAGGCTATTTTCCAGTCTAGATTATGTGAAGGACATTCCAAAACAATCTTCATGGCTTACTACATGTAGGTGGAGTCCTGAAGATGGAGCTTCAATCTTATCTGAGGTTTGGAACACGCTTATTATCAACCTGATTTTATTATCCCCTCTGAAATAGGCCTGGTTTCCAGAGGAAAAGAAACATGAGAATCCCCCACTTTTCCTTAAGATATTTGTTTCTCTCTATAAGGGAGCACAGGCAGGAGAAATCCCAAGACCCCTGTCCACATTAAGGGAATGTAAGTGTTTGATTTTACCCAACTATTTTGGGAACTTCTCCCAACCCTGTAGTCATAGCTGCAGTTTTATTTTGCAAGGGAGTGAAACCTCCCTTCTAAATGTTCTTTGGCCTCCATATTTATTCCCAATCCCTGTTGTACCCCACCTGGACTGTTATGAAACACCTTTCCTTTCCCTATTGATTAGTAGCTCCAAGTTTCTCTTTATCAGGTCACAACGAAGCTCCAGGAAAATCCCTAAAGGCAAGGTATATACATATGAGTTTTCAGTGTGATCCTTTCTGTGTTTATACTTTTCCAAATCAAGGAGTTTTCCTAACTTGTTTCTTGAATAAACTTCCAAAGATGCAGAATGCTTCGTTTCCCTAAGAGGCTTTAAGAGTACCACCATAAAGTCATGATGAGATGGGGTTTCAAGTTATATTTATGGGCAGCCAGAGCAATCACTCTGGGGGAAAAAAAAAAAACAAAAAACAGAAAGCCCAAGCCAGGCTGCAAGACATGTGAGCATTCCAAGGCACAGACCAGTCTGCATTTGTTCCCAGACTTTGATTAATGGGAATTCCTGGCAAGGGGGCCTCATGAGAGCCAAGGCAGACAGTGGCTGAGCTGCTTGGAGATCTTACTTGATCATCAAGGGCACACAGTTCAGTGCAACCAATGAAAGCAGACTCCTAAATCTCCCTCTGTGTGAGGGAAAGTTCCCAACCCACAGCTCCATTCAGCTCCCTCACAGTCACCTTCATATAGCCGCCCCACCACCCACTCTTCTACCTCATCACAAAGAAGTCTGCTCTACAAGACACGAGGTTGACTATTTTGTGATAACATAATCTGCTTCTATTTCCAGCAACATTTATTTAATGAGTTGACTGCACTAGCTACCTTTCTTGCTGCTAGCTTTACTTCAACCTTCAGCACACTGTTCTGGCTTCTGTCTCTGCCACTTCACACTGGCTTTGCTGAAGTTTCCACTCAAACAAGAAGCCTTCAGTATGCCCCCTGTGATGGTATCCTTTTTCTCAAGAGAAAACCACCATCCTGAATTTTGGTTTAAGAATTCTCTTATCACCAATACATGTATCCCTAAACACTACATGGTTCATTTTAGCTTGTCCTTGAATTTTGGCTAATGAAACAAATTTATACGACTCCTATGCAACTTGCATTTTTCGTTCAGCATTGTAGTTCTCAGATTAAATTATTTGATTTCTCTGTTATATAGTATTTCATTGTAAGAATACACCACAGTTTCCTGGCAGCGGTGGTGCATACCTGTAACCCAAGCAGCTCGGGGGGCTGAGGCAGGAGGATTGTGGATTCAAAGCCATAAAGCCCTAAGCAATTCAATGAGACCCTGTCTCTAAATAAAATATAAAAAAGGCTGGGCTTGTGGTTCAGTGGTTAAGTGCCCCTGGGTTCAATCCCCGGTACCAAAAAAAAAAAAAAAAGAATAAACTACAATTTAATTATCCACTCTGCTTTGAACATTGGGTTGTCTCCAGTTTTTCCTATTGCAAGGATCAATATTTCTATGAACATTCTTTTGGGGTGTGGGGGTGGCAGGGGTATTGGGGATAGCCCAGGGATGCTCTACAAATAAGCAACACCCTCAGTCATTTTTTATTTTTATTTTAAGACAGGGTCTCACTAAGTTGCTCAGGGTAGCCTCGGACTTGCAATCTTTCTATCTCAGCCTCCTGAGTTTCTGGGATTACAGCATGCACCACCATGTCCATTGCACATCCTTAAATATTATTCCTGCTACACATGCTACAAGTGTACAATAATGTTTTTCAGGATAAATATCTAGAAGTGGTATTGTTAAGTGTTAAGGTATGTGTGTATGTGTGTGACATATTCTCAGCCCTTTGGTCTTCCATGTGCACTTTAGAATTGGTTTGCCAACTTGTTTCTGAAACTGGTTGTTCCAATGTTCTTTCCCATTAGCAGTATATGAAAGTTCCCCTTGCCTCGCATCTTTACCAACACTTGTTTTCTCTGTGGATGTAAAAAAATTTCTCATAATGGTTGTAATTTGTATTTACCCAACTACCGGTATGGTTGAGCATCCTTCTTTCTTTCTTTCTTCCTTTCTCTCTCTCTCTTTCTTTCTATTTGTGCTGGTGATTGAACTCAGGGATTCTTTACCACTGAGTTACATCCCCAGCCCTTTTTATTTTTTAGTTTGAGAAAGGATCTCATGAAGTCACTTATGGCCTCACTGAGTTGCTGAGGCTGGCCTTGAACTTGTGATCCTCTTGCCTGAGCCTCCCTAGTTGCTAGAATTATAGGCTAGCGCCACCACACCCAACACATCTTTAATGTTTAATAACCATCCTCATTTCCTCTTTTGTTACTTGGTCATGTTTTCCACCATTTCATGTGTTTTGAGAAGTCCTGACCCCAAGAAAATAAAAATATTCTCCCAGGTTTTTGTCCAAGAGATTTTAAATTTTGCCATCTACATTTCACCTGAAATGTATTTCTTTATCAGATTTGCAATGCTAGAGCTATCTTATAATAGGTTTCCATGTATGTATGGTTCTGTTTTAGGTCTTCCACTTTGTTCCATTTGTCTATTCCTGTGTTAGTACCATACTGCCTGATGATCTGTAGTTTTATTTAAAATCTTGATTTCTGATTATGGGAGTCCTTCCCTGACTTACTTCTTTTTATCCTTTACAAGGATCTCAAGTATTCTCAGCCCTTTGGTCTTCCATGGGCATTTTAGAATTGGTTTGCCAAGGCCCATGAAAAACTTGGAATTTGGCTTTGGAATCATAGTAAATTTATGTGGTGGATTTCATAGTTCATTCACAATTATTTCTTCCATTCCACCTTTGCCATACTTTCCTATATATTATATAATATGACTTCTGTGCTCTATTGACTTTGAGCTTGTGTTGACTTGCCTTGGTCAATACCAGGTTGGAGCAGAAACTTTAATATATTATGTCCTTTAGTATTTTTCCTACCATCCTGGGTTTTAGTCCTCCACCATGAAAATATGCCCGAAGAATGTCTTCTCCAATTGGAATCCTAAAATGAGAAGACAAATGAAATAGTAAAGAAATAGGATAGCCACAGGAATTCTACAGCTCTCGTGTAATTGGAGCAAGAAATTGTTTGCTACTCTTGCGATTTGGAGAGAAAATTGCCATCTTTCCTTTTTTGGGGGGGAGGGGGACTGCTACTGGGGATGAGGATTAAACCCAGGGGTATTTAACTACAAAGCTACATTCCTAGCCCTTTTTATTTCTTATTTTGAGATGGTCTCACTAGGTTGCTTAGGGCCTCACTGAATTCAATCCACTGACAACCTAAGACCTCCCTTTAGGCCCCACTTTTTGTGATGTAATGGCTCACCTTTGTGACTTAAACAGAACTTCCCAACTTGTTTGTCACTATCACTTGTGTGTCATAAATAGGTTACAGATATGGACAAGATACTGATCTCCTTAGACTTTGGAGCAGCATGACAGGGCCCCATGTGACCAAGGTGTTCTGGTTACAAGCAATCTGTCCATTTATATCAATGCACCATACAAATACTTTCATTTTCTATGTGTGTCATGATTGAACAAAGTGGGCAAGTACTGACTTAAGGAATAGATTTTTAATCTTCTCATGAGCCAGATGTGGTAGCACATGCCTATAATCCCAGTGACTTTGGAGGCTGAAGCAGGAGATTGTAACTTCGAGGCCAACCTCAGCAATTTAGTGAGGTCCTAAGCTACTAAGTGAGACCCTAAGCAACTTAGCAAGACCTTGTCTCAAAATAAAAAATGAAAAGGGCTGAGGGTGTGGTTCAGTGGTTAAGCACCCATGGATTTAATCCCTGGTACCAAAAAAGAAAAAACACCTCGTGAAGGAAGAAGGGAAGAAGTTTAGGCTCTTTTTTACCACCATCTTGATTCCCTGTGCCCTATATAGGTGTGGAAAAGAATCTGATAATGATGAATCAGTATCAGACCTCAAGGAACAAGATTCCATGAGATTCAGGATAGGGATGTAGCTCATTGGTAGAACACTTGCCTAGTATGCATGAAGCCTTGGGTTTGATCCCCATGCCCTGCAAAAAAAAAAAAAAAAAGATAGATAGATAGATAGATACTCCACACAAGCATCAATACAAAAAGTCTCACTGCTTGCAATAGCTGGTATCAATGAAGAACATTAGTAAAGCAAAACAAAGTCAGGTTGAAAAGAAGGCATGGAAGTCTATGTCCAAATTGGGTCTATGAGGTTACTAGAGTCTTATACTGTAATCTGGAAATATCTTCTCTTCCTCTTTGTCCTTTTAAAATGAGATGTTTACAAGAGCCCAGCTTCAGATTCCTACATAGTTTTGGGTTGTTTTGTGTAACTAGGGATTGAACCAGAAGCATGTCACCACTAAGGTACATCTCCAGCCTTTTTAAAAATTTTGAGACAGGGTCTCAGTAAGTTGCTCAGGCTGGCCTGGAACTTGAAATTCTTCTCTATCAGCTTCCCAAGTGCTGAGATTATAGGCACGCACCACCACACCTTGTCCTGTGATGGGTTTTTAATCTTATGCCTGTTATCTCATATATGCAAGAGGGCTTCTCCACCTCCAAGTACCATATTCTTACAGTTAACCACCATTACCTGCTCACCCAGTGTTGGTCAGTTCAAGGAAAGTGATTCTTTGCAGAGCCATCTTGTGACAATTGGTTCGTATTGTCCTGCATTCTCATACGGTTGGAAAGTCAAGACGACACTGGTCACCCATGGTGTTCTCATCATCAGGAACCTTACAACTGTGCTCAAAGGGTGCGTTTGGGGGACTCTCCCATCAGCTTCTCTTATCAGGAGGTAAATTCTTTCCTAGAAGTTCCCCAGCAGGATTTCCACTTACATCTGACTGGCCAGATGCGAAAGAGTCTTAAGAGATTGAGTATCTGACTTTTTCATCTCTAGCTTAGAAGCAGACTTAAGGAAAGGGTTTGGGAATGGCTGGTAAGTAGCTGACAACAGTGTCTTCTACACTTTTGTAAAGTAAAAGAAATGAAATGTATAAGTAGCAGATTCTGGATTTCATTGAGTGGATTTATTTTGTTGTTGTTTTTGCTTCTTGTGGTACTGGAGATTGAACCCAAGGGCACTTTAACACTGAGCTACACCTCCCCCGACTCTTTTTATTTTTTATTTTGAGACAGAGTCTTGCTACGTTGCTCAGATTGACCTCAAACTTTTGATCCTCCTGCCTCAGGAGCTGGGTTTACCAGTGTTCAACACTGTGCCCAGCTCTACTGGATTTTTTATTTCTTATTTTTTTTGTACCAAGGATTGAACTCAGGAGTACTTAACGATTAAGGCACATCCTCAGCCTTTTTTGTATTTTATTTAGAGACAGGGTCTTATTGAGTTTCTTAAGGCATCACTAAATTGCTGAAGCTGACTTTGAACTTGTGATTCTCCTGCCTCAGCCTCCTGAGCCACTGGGATTGCAGGTGT
Source organism: Marmota marmota marmota (assembly GCF_001458135.2). NCBI lineage: Eukaryota > Metazoa > Chordata > Mammalia > Rodentia > Sciuridae > Marmota > Marmota marmota. The sequence goes on along the minus strand of NW_025999842.1, from coordinate 10,830,574 downwards.
GCACCACCTCACCCAGCCATACTGGATTTGTAATAAGATTATTTGTCTTGGAGAATCTGCCTTGCTCCATCACTGAGTATACAAGTTGATGTGACTATCTCAAAGTAGGAGTTGCCAAGTCCAAACCGATCTATAGACACTTGGAGTTCTTAATACCTCTGTTCTGCTGACTCTACTGTCAAAAGCTTTTTGCTTCATGGTAGGGTATTATGATGTCAAAAGTTTGTTCTTAAAGGTCCACAAAGATATAACAAAAAAATTATAAATGTCTGTAAATAGAAATTCTAACTCATTAGTTTAGGACTTTTCCTGGATAACACAAATGTCATGGCTTGCAATTGGAAAACTTTGTTATTTATGTCAAAGAGACAAGATGACAGGGCTGGGGGTGTAGTTCAGTACAAGAGTACTGGTTTATCAGCATAAAGCTCTAGGTTTGATTCCCAGCACTGCAAACAAAAGCAACAAAAATAACATAATCGATATTGAAATTGCAGGATAAGCCCGTTCCTATGTGAGACTTACTTTTTTAATAAACCTCATTTCCATACATCTGATTGCTCAAGCGAAATGCCTCAGAGGTATATTTCGCTGACTTCCAATGTCAAAATCATCAACAAATCTTACGTTACCTCGTAAACTTATTTCAAATCTACCCACTTCTCTCCGTTTCCTCTATTCCCTCTTGTTTATCTTTTGGGCAACCACAGTGGCCTCTGAACTGTTATTTCTCATTCTACCCTGATGGCCCCTACAATCCATTTTCCCCACATCAGCCTGAGTATGTCCATCTGCTGTTGCATAACCATGCAACTCAAAGTTTCCATGGTTTTTTAAAAGCATTCATTTTGTTTGCTCATGATTCTGTGTTAGCTGAGCAACATTCAGCTGGAAGAGAGTCTGTCGCCTGGTCACAGAGCCACACTTGTGCATGGAACTGAAGTTGGCAGGAGAATCCAATATGGTGTCACTCACATGTCTGGACCCTCAGCTGGAATAGCTGAGTACTGGGACCTCTGTAACTGTGACCGTGTGCTTGGTCACCCTTCAGGGTCTCTCTGCTGATGGAGCCTCTCCAGCAGGCTAGCTTCAACTTCTTTTCATGGTGGTTCAGGGCTATAAGAAAGCTAAAAGGAAGCAACCATATCTTACATTTCAGTCTCAGAAGCTGCACCATGTCCCTGTCACTTCTACCATACTCAAGTGTGACTAAAGGAAAGTGACTGACTAAAGCAAGTCACAGGGACTGCCCAGATTCAAGAAGGAGGGTAACTGAGGGGAGGAGTGACAAAGTCACATTTGCAAAAGGGCACATGGGTTGGGATGGATGGTTGCGGTTATCTTCAGAGACAATCTATCAGAGTTAGCTTTTATCAAAGTAAACCACCCATGTCTCCTCTCTTCTTAAAAATTGTTAATGCTTCCAGTGGTGCTTAGAATAAAATCCAAACTCCCAACCTGTCCAAAAAGGCGACCTATGCCTTGTGGCTACCTCTTACCTTACACTGACCTTTTAGTTCCTCCAACACCAAGCCCTGACCCTTTTCTTTGTTTTTTCCAGCTGGTAATACACCTTCAGAGTAATACTTTCCACCCCTACTTTCTGTGTGCTAGCTCTCTTTCAGAGAGGTCTTCTCTGACTATCCCTGTAAATCACATTTCTCTGTTTATTTCTTCAAAGAACACTAAAAACATCCCACCAATTTCCATTTATTTATTTATTTATTTATTTATTTAGCATTAGTCAATTATTAAAAGGATGAAGTTACAGCAACTCAGCAGGCTGAGGCAGGAGGATCACAAGTTGAAGGCCAGCCTCAACAATTTAGCAAAGCCCTAAGCAACTTCATGAGGCCCTGCTTCTAAATAAAAAAGTTAAAAGGTCTGGGGATGTAGCTTAGTGGTAAAGTGCCTCTGGGTTCAATCCCAATCCCTTCCACTGCCCCTCCCCCCAAAAAAAGAAAAAATGTTATAAAATATAAATCTCTAAAATGGCTATGAGTATGTTTGTTCATTTAAGGGCAGAGTGTTTCCCTCTGAGAATGGGGGTTGATTATAGTCAGAGGAGAGAGAGAAATTAACTTTTCAGTAGATATTCTTTTGTGCTGTTAGGGTTTGTTGTTATTCCCACAGTATGTTTTTGTGGTGCTGGGGACTGAACCTGGATCCTGGTACAAGCTAGACAAACACCGCTGAGCCACATTCCTAGCCCTGGGTTCTTTTACCATATGTATGTTTTTAAAATAGTTGAACATTATTTTAATGAAATCTCTTTCCATGATGGTCTGCCTCAGTGAACATGATTTTCCTGATTGTTCATGATTTCATGAGTTTCATCAACTGTCTTAGGTGAGACAGAGGCTCTGAGCTGCCCTCTTGAGAAATCTGATTGGGTTCTCTGTATATAAGGAGTCCAGCAAGATCCTGCAGCAGGCTCTTTTCTTTGTTTGCTTTGAGAGAGAGTGAATAGCTTTAAATACATATTTAAAAAGAAAGCATGAAAAGCTTTCAACATGTGAATCCCAGGAACCAGGCACAATGCCATGAGATGCCTCAAAATACCCTAGGATGCAGGATGCAGGCTGTATTTAATTGTTTGCCCTATTCAGGACTGCAATTACTCTGCCTACATTGTGCAGGTTTCTTTTAAATAGCTCTCATGTTCTTTGTCACAAGACATCTAATTGGTAACAGCAAAATAATTCACTGAAATAAGGAAACAAACTTTTGGCCTTTAAAACTCAGAATTTCAGGCAAAAGTACATTTAGATTTTATACTTTAGCATACAGTGTAATGTGGCCATTTAAACCAGAAAAGGAACTAAATCACTTGATGGTTGTGTTCTAAATAAAAGGAATGATGACAATGGACAATTTTATTATAACAAGAAGTTTTCTCTTTTGTTGGTTAAAAAGTTTTTCAGCAGCTCCCCCCCTTCCTCTCAGTGAAACCCTATAAATTAAATGGCCTAAGAAAGCAGACAAATTTTTGAGTGTTTATGTGGGTTCTTGATCTTTCTTTCTTTCTTTCTTTTTTTTTTTTTTTTGGACTGGGGATTAAACCCTGGGGCATTTTACTAACTAAGCAACATCCCCAGTCCCTTATTTTTTTTAAAATTTTCAGGTAGGGTCTCACTAAATTGCTGAGGATATTGCTAAATTGCCAAGGCCAGCCTCAAACTTGTGATCCCCCTGCTTTGGCCTCCAGAGTAGCTGGGATTTCAGGCTTGTATCCCCAAACTTGATGAGATTTTCTTCTTGACCTAGGAGATTGGAAGCCAGCTCTTTAATTCCCTCCCACCCTTTCAGTTCAATGGTGTAATGTAGCCTTTAGCCTTGGCCATTAAATAGGAATAAATTCTCACGTAAGAGGTGCCTGAATTTCAAGTAATTCCGCCATTCTTCTTCCTGTGGCACCTGGGTAAATTGTGTAACCTCAGTTTTATTATCTATAAAGTAGGGAAGATAATATTACTTACTCAATATTTTGAAGTTCACATTATTTTGAAATAGTACCTCATTTATGGAAAAATCTCCATTTACTTTTAGAAAATAATGGGTAAGAAACAAAATTCATCTTGTAATCCCAGTGACTGAAGAGGCCAAGACAGGAGGATTGCAAGTTTGAGGTCAGTGTTTACAACATATTAAGGACCTAAACAACTTAGCAAAGCCCTGTCTCAAAATAAAAAATTAAAAAAGACTGGGAATGTGGCTTAGTGGTTAAGTGCCCCTGGGTTCAATCCCCAGTATCCCCCTGCCTTGCCCAATAAAAACCATTTAATTGTCATTTAATTGTTATTCCTTAAAATCTTCAGGGACTCCTGGAGGATGAATTCTTCAAGCTATCATTTCTTGCATATCAGCTCATTCCTAGTTGCTTGTTTATAGTTCACAGTTCATTTTTACCTCACTATGGCATTTCCCAAGGATTACAGTAAGTAGAAATCTTGGCTTCTCCCTCTTCCTAAAATTTTTCTCAAAATACGCTAGGTCTGTATTAAGGAAGATATACTGAAGAAGATCGCCATGTACTATCCATCTTCTTCTCTTTCTCTACCTTTCCCTTCTCTATCCCTCTACACTCTCTTTTTTCTTTTCTTTTCTTTTGTACATGTCCTAAGCCTTGGTCAAGTATAAGGCCTCTTGCCATGGTTACATACAAAGAATGAGAACACTCTGGTAGAGAGACATCCACAGACAAGCTGAGCTCCAGGACAAAGAATGGCCAAGATAGCCACTAATTCACTGAGCAGATCCCACACTGGGTTTCTAAAAGACTTTTAGGGTTCTTGTCCTGTTTTTCAATTTTTATTTAAATTCTGAACAAGAATTCACACAAATGATTTTTAAATTCTAGAATTGTTCCAAGGATTTTTTCCCCCAACAAGTCCCTTGTCTGAAAACTGACAGTATTGAAATAAGAATAGCAAAAAATGAAAAGCAATACATGTTTTCCTGTCTTATTTATTCAAACTTTGCTAATACTATATATTTCTCAAATGACAGTGAATTAGAATGTCTTTAACCTGTATATCACTCTTTTATCTAGCTGGGAGTAGAGAATAATTGAAAACTTTATTTTCATTTGATTTTTGTGGTACTTTCTCCTTTTTATTCTCAAGATGGTCCTATTCTCAAATAGGATGTGCTCTGATCTATTGCTGGTATTTCTCCCAAGAGCTCTCTTCTTGGGGAATGGCCACCCCTGGGTCCATGGGGCATATAAACTTAGTAGGGCATGGATGCCCTAGTAGGTCTGAGTCTGGGGTGATGCTAGACTGTCTTTTAGGGTCTTTAAGTAGATCTCTGCAGCTTGAATCAGGCCAGCTCAAAGGCATTCCCAGGCTAGTAGGCTAGCTCTGGGAGAGAAGCAAGTCTTCATAGTCATTCTGGGAAAGTCTTCTTCCCCAGGGCTTCCTTTTATAGAAAGGATAAAAATGTGCTAGGAAAATTACCCCTAGGAAATGAACTTGGAAAGAACCTGAATTTTATTTCATTTTCCTTTAATCTTCCTAATAACTCTTAGGGGATAATGTTCTATTGATAAAGAGACAGGTTTAGAACAGTAACTTGCCTGTGATAACATTAAGTAGAGCCTGCTTATGCTGGTTATGCTGTTTGTATCCCACTCCAGGCTGGGAGCACTACCTGCTGGAGTAGTCTGCCCTCCCTACTCATTATTGTCTCCACTAGGTCCAGGCTTTCTTGTCCTCTGGTTTCCCCTTGGATTTGACCAAAGGGAAACTCCTACAAAAGAGTGGCGGGAAGGTGTGATTGGAGAGTTCTGGGTATTTCCTTCTACTGCTGTGTCCTAAATGTCAGATGGTTCCGGCAGTGGCTACTTCCCCTTCAGCTAAAATGCCTTTTTTGCCTCTCTCCGAAGTATAACTTTATTTATTCTCTCCTTTATAAATTTAGAAGTGGTAATATCTTCCCACTATTGCAAATTCTTGTGTTGATTCCCCAAATTCTGCCCACAACTCTACAAATTGTCCCTTCACTTAAAGGTTTTTCAGTTTCCTCCTGGGAAGAACCTTGACCCATGCAGTCATACCAAGTTACACTTTGTCCACCTGGAAAATCTAGGACTTTCCTATCAGAAGCAGCCACCCACTAGAAGATGTTTACATCTACTTTCAACACCCAGGAATACTAAATAATCCAGGACACAAGTGATGATTTGGCAGAACTAGAGCTCCTCTATTCCTGCCCTTTAGCATCTTTGGACCCCACTAGTAATCCCCAGCAGGTAGTACTCAGTAAAGGTCACCTACTAGAAACTGCACCCTTGGGGCCCAGACAGTCTTCAGCCTGAGCTGCCTTTCTCCTTTTCTCCTCTGTCACAACACCTGCTGAACTGCAGGCACCTGTAGGATCTGGATCACCTTGCTGGCCAGCTGTTTTTTTCTTATTCTGTTAAACACAGAAGGAAGTTCATCCACGTGATTTTTTTTTCCAGTACTCTGGGAGGGTGGGTACAGTATGTCCTGTGGTGAGAAGCTTATGAAGGAAGAAAGCACGTTTTAGCCTCACCCCCACATCGTTGCTTTTCCTATTTGAGAATTGTTCACCCCCTAAACACACACACACACACACACACACACACACACACCTCCCACAAAAGCCTGGAAACATTTCATGTGGGATTACAGTCTAGGCAACAATGAGACTTGAGTAGGTGGCTCTGAATAGCCCCTGAGCGTGTTGTACACCCCAGACCTTTTCCAAAAGGCTGCAGAAGAATTATTATTTAGTCTAGGCAGCCACTAGGCATGTGATTTCTTCAGAAACATTTATATCTGCGTAGGCCTGAGTTTTGAATATTCTTGGTGGGAAACACTTTGAACCATAAAGACACATTAAAAAGCAATTGCTATGGAGACTGCACTGCCGCTGTGCATTTCTCTGAGTTCTTTTCTCCGGGTACTTCAGCATCCACCTGGTGTCCTCGGCAGGCATGCTGCTCTGGGGTGGGGGCCTGGGCGCAGCAGTGTTGGGGGAAAGCCTGTTTGGGACCCGAACCTTAGCCCAGGACTGAAAGTTGGAGACTGCGGCCCAAGGAAAGGCACTGCTGGTGTGTATGCAGCGGGATGCGAGGAGGTTTCTCGGGACGTGCAGCCTCCCTACACCCCCAGC
>NW_025999842.1:10807070-10823913 GCF_001458135.2 Marmota marmota marmota | reverse complement strand
TGGCTCCCGCCCGGGACCCCTGCTGTCCCTGGGACGGCCGGACGGCCGGTGGGCGCGATGAGCCAGGTGCTGGGGAAGACGCAGCCGCAGGACGAGGACGACGAGGAGGAAGAGGAGGAGGATGAACTGGTGGGGCTAGCGGACTACGGGGACGGGCCCGACTCCTCGGACGCCGATCCGGACAGTGGGAACGAGGAGGGAGGTGAGCGCTCGGCCCCTGGCCCCGCGAGTCCTCAGCTCGCGCCCCTTTCCTTTCTCTCGGTGTCTCCCCGGCCCCGGCCGGGCCAGGCGCGCGGGCCGCGGACTTGGAGGGGATCCAGGGGATCGGACTTAGGGGGTGGAGGGGGGGGGCTGTAGAGGAGCGACCTGGAGCAGCAAAATGGGGGATCCCGGTGCTGGAGGCGGAGGGGAGACCGTGATCGATGGGGAAGCGGGAAGGAGGAAGCGTCTGGCCAGGAGGATCGCGCGCTTTCTGGCCCCTTTCGGGGCTGGTGCCTCTCCCCTCCTCCCCCTAGAGCTCTCCGCAGGGTCCCGGGATTGGGAAAGGAGAGGATCGCCGGCGCTCCCTGGGACTTCTCCCTGAACGCTGCTGTTTAAGCGGAGGTCAGATGTCGTGGCTAAAAAAAGGCAGCCGGCGGCAGCGTGACTGGCAGGGTCGTCTGCAGCTGCGGGTGTCAGTCTTGTCCCGCGTTGCCACTGGAGGGGTCCTGGGGCTTCAATGTGGAAGCACCCTCGGGGCGGTTGCTGGGGGGGGGATGCTCACTACGGGAATCGCCGAGCGGTCGCGGGTTTCCCGGGATCCAGGCAAATACAGTTGTTAGGACACCTTATCTGCGCTCAGTGTCACCAGCTGGGCATGGCAGTGCTTGCCTGGGAGTGAGCGCGGGGCGAGGGCATTCTTTGCCCCTGAAGCAAACTATTTCCTGTTCAAGAAGCAGGTTGTAGCTATCCTTCAGCCTGTAGAGGCTTCCTGTATTTTATTTTTTAAGATCTAAGGACGTTGAGCGCTTTTTAGGATTCCCAGAAGAACAATCTAAAAATTTCCTCAAAAGCAAGCAAAAGATTCTGTGTTGTAAGGTCACTTGGAAAGGTCAGTAGAACAAGGCTGTTAAACATAACATTATTCTTGGTGAAGCTGTATGCATCTTAGAGAAGGAATTAACTTCTTTAATCTTTCATACTGAAGAAATTGGGCAAGGGATAAAAGTACCTTTGTGGCTTGATATTTTTAGAACTTTTATCGAGAATTCACTTATTTTAAATTCTCTGTACAAAGTCTTTCTCTGAGGACAGTTTTGATTATTCTACATACAGTAGACACTACCTTCAATGAATCAGAAAAAAGTAAACTTTAGCCTTGAGCCTGGCAGATGAGAAAACAGCTTTCCAAGTCACCTTTTTTGTTCTTTTTCCCTCCATACCATCTTCTCTCCTGGGAGGATTTGTGCTAATTCCCAGTTTGCTTAAACTGGTGTGTGCACCTGTGCACTTCTCTCTAATGCATTCCCACTAATTGGTCCCACAGTTGATCTCCAGGCCACATTTTTGTAGATAAAGAAAGGCTTTGCACCCTTTCTGTGGAGTCTCTGGGGCTACCTTTTGTAATTAAATTGTTCGGCTGCTTCATTATTATTCAAATTGCATTTGTTGGCTCCTCCCAGATTCTTTGGAGACCCTGGAGAGGCAGAATGGGGATATATTTGCAAGGTATTTGAAATGGTAGGTGCACCATGGGGTGCATGTGTGATATGCTTAAAAAACAGAAGAAAAGGGGAGGAAAAGTCAGCAATCTAATATTGTCCCTTGGAGATGGGGTGGGGGTTGGGGCAGAGACATTCCTGGAAAAGCACAGGACCTGTTTGTTTATTCTGCAGTTCTTTAAGGGGGAACTTTTAAAATTTTGATGTTGGGACTTGAAGTTAAAGTGAAATTAAAACCATGCCCGAAAGGTAAGATTCCCTGAACAATGGCTTTTCCAGATCCTGGACTTGGAGACTTTCCTTGCTGCTAACCTAAAGGCAAACTTGCCTGTAGCTGATGTTTTGATGACTTCGGTAATAAAACTTCCCATGTGAGTTCTTAGGATCATCCTGGAATCTTGCTAAAAAAGTATTGAATATATTAATGTAGTGAGAAGAGCAGTTCATTAACATTTGCCCTGGCAAATATTACTTAAACCTGGCCTCTTTCCACCTGGGCCTGATGTAGGTAGGTGGTCTGCATCTCAGACTTCCTTTGTTATCTTTGGCCCCTGTTCTTTCCAGGTTTCCTTAGCTCTGATTTGGAGATATAGATCTTAGAGCAGAATCTCTATCAGCACATTTGTTTTCTACAGTAGCAGATAGGCTCCTGTCAGCAATTCCAGCTAGGACTGGCCCTGATGATTGTCATGCCAACTGATATGGTCCCAGGGAGTTGGAGATGGGAGTAGAGAAGCCAGGAGTTTGGCTTCCCTCCCTGTGTCCTTCAGAAGTCTGTTTGATGTGTTGCATTATAATCCTGTTTTATTTTGGGTAAAATTCACACTTACCTGCTCTCAAACTTAAGAAATGGAATATAAAAAACAGGGACTTATTTATTCTGAGTAAAGATGGATATGATGCACTTTGAACTCAAGCAAAGCATTTTTGTAGTGAACTCTTCTCCCTTCTCCATCCTAAGAGACTTGGTTTAGTGCCTGTTCTTAGTGGAGACCTTGGACTTTTCCCATGAGGTTCAGAAACTTACCCCGGCAAATGGGATCCTAGGAGGGTGATGCATGACCCACAAGCATCACTAGTTAGTTGCAAGGCAATTTGTCAGGAACTGTGCAAGACATGTGGACTGAGGTGGATAATGCAATTTTCATTTCCCTCAATCTGTGAGGCTTATAAAGGAATCTGATTTCATGTTTAAAGCAGCACCTTGTGAGTTTTACCACATTGTGCATTGAAAATGTAGTGCAGCTAAGGTGAGACTTAAATTGCACTTCTCTGGCTTCCACCCCATATTTTATTCATGAATAGCAGGAGTGTTCTCAGGCACTTTATTTCTGTTGGGGACAGATTTAGGCACTTTTAGTCTTTTTTTTTCATTGTAATTAATCACAGATAAGGTGAGTCTTACCTTTAACCTCTACAGTCCAGATAAATCTTCAGAAAGGGGGCAATGATGAACCCATTAAAAACAATTGCTTAGGGGCTGGACAAGTAGCTCAGTCCAGCCCCTAAGCAACCCTTCTTCCACAACAACCCCACAATTTGCGTCATAATTAATTATTATTTTAGACCCATGGACTTTAAATCTTTAGCAAATTATTGTGCTTTAAAAATTATAATAACAAGGAAAGGAATTAAAAGATCATATTAAATGTGTGCCAGGTTCTGGGTTCCATTCCCAGTACCAAATACAATAAAATATTTAATCAGAAAGTGAAATTGGTTTTCCCCTCAAAGACCTTCCCAATTTTTAGGGGAAACTTGGTTAAGACAGCTGCCCACCACAGTCTACCTAAGTTTGGCCTATTTTTCACAGCAACCTGCACACCCGCTTAGAATCTGAGAAAGCAACAGTTTGGTTGTTACTGGAAGCATGAAGATCCAGGTTAGCAGGTGATTCTTCCTGAAAGTGTGTACATAATGTGAATTCATCATTTTCCAACTATTAATCACTTTTTTCCCTTAAGTTTTTTTTTTTGTTGTTGTTGTTCTGGGGATTATTGAACCCAGGGCCTCCTGAATGCTAGGCAAGTATTCTACCACTGAGCTAAATTCCCAACTCTTTTTATCTAATTTTAAAAATTATATGATTTTTCTTCCCATCATTCCTTGAAATTTGAGATAATCATTCTTCTGATACTAAAACCATGACTCAAGAGATGTCAAGGAAACTTTTCTGAGATCACATCATAAGCTACAAGTACTTGAGTTTTATAAGAGGGTCAAGAGCTGGAGATATAGCTTACTGGTGGAGCAAGGGCCTAGGATTGATCCCCAGGACTGCAACCCCGCAAAAAAAAAATGCTTAGAGAAGAGGGTCAACTATGTGAAAATGTAAGCCCCTTTCCTTGAAATTCCGTTTTGTTCCAAAAGAGCTGGGTTCACCAGGTAAGGGGTGCACGCCTGTAATCCCAGTGATGCAGGAGGATGACAAGTTTGAGGCTAGTCTCAGCAACTTAGTGAAATCCTGTTTCAGAATAAAAAATGAAAAGGACTGGGAATGTAGCTCAACGGTAAAATGCTCCTGGGTTTGTAATGCCAGATTCGTGGGACCCCAGTAGACCTCCAGGAGCTGAATCCGATGCAATCACACAGGAGTCTTTATTGCAGGCTCGAGCCTGGACTCATAACCATTCCCAACGCAGCGGTCCCAGGGAGTGAGTCCTGGTCCTTTGTTCAGTGAGATTTTATAGGTTTTGGGGGATACTCTATGCGTCGCATCATAATATCACACAGCAAATCATTTTATAACTGCGGGAAAATCAAACAACAACTCTTAACATTGATTAGCACATTCACTGGTGGGAACAAGTTGGGTAAGGGTGATTGGTTAGTTCAAGTGGTGGATATATTTGAACTGATTGGTTTAGGCCGAGAGAGGTTGCAAGAGTGTATAACGCTAGACTGCAGGGTGGCCTAACCATGTTATCAATTACCAAAGCTACTGGGAGGGTCACCAGGCTTTTCAGATATTTTCCCTGTCTCACGCTGATTGGTGGTTGCTAGGGGGTTGCTATGGGTCCTCACCTAGTGTAACTGAGTTAGGGACACCTGGTGCCGCAGATCCCTCCTGTTAAACAACTCAGCAGGGTGGGTATGTGCCTAGGAGCGTTCTGTGGGTTTTTCCAAGGACAAGGATCATGCCCCCCTTCCACTGGACAGGCCTTGAGGTAGAAGCTGTTTTCAAAAATGGAGTCACATCAGTTTCTCAGGTTCAATCCTTTGTGCCCTAAACAACTTACTTTGGTAACATCTGTGAAAATTGGAGCAACATAGAGATTAATTTGAACCTTGTGTACAGGTGGCCTGCAAATTCCATGTATTCCATAATTTTTAAAAATAATTTTAGTTGTAAACTTGCACAATACCTTTATTTTGTTTATTTAGTTTTTTTGTGTGGTATTGGAGGTCGAACCCAGTGCCTCATGCATAATAGGCAAGCACTCTATCACTGAGCCACAACCCCAGCCCAGGTATTCCATATTTTAAAAAGAAAATTTAAATGATGCTACCAAAGTCACACCTTAGTTAAGTGCTTCCTCTAATACCTATATAGAGAAAGCATCATCTTAAATTAGATATTTTGTAAACATAGTGATCATCACCAGTGATTTAGAGTATCAGAGAAACTCGACTCTACTCTTCTTAGAAATCTCTCCCAATTTAATATTAAAACAGACATAATATAGACTAATGGAAATACCAGGCAGAAAAATCAAGTCCTGGAGTTCTGGATAAGAAATGGCTTCAAGTCTGAAAGAGCATCTTGTCTGTCAAAGATAATTATGTGTCCACCTGAGTTCACCTTCTGCTTTATTCCATTTTCCCCGACTCCTATAGAAAATCCAGACAATTTTGCTCCCTACCATAACTACCTCTTTCCTGCTCATTGAACACTTTCCCCTGTTTGCAGGAAGGAGCATTGGTAAGGCAGAACACATCAGAAATATCATCAAATGCACATGTTAAGGAAATACCTATGTATGGTATCGAGTGTTTGGGTTGCCTACCAGTGTGATTTTGAGAGGATTTTGTAGAGAAAGATTTGATCTTCACCTTCATGCCTTTGAAAAATATGTGTTGTTTTTATTTAATGTGCCTTATTAAGTAGTTTATCAAATGGACAGGGGATCTTCAGGATTTCTGTATATCTTCTTCTTTGTAGTGCTATTATTATCTATAGAATTCATTCCCTTTTGGATTGGGATTTCTTCAAGAACTCCTAGGTCTTGAATATGTACGTAGTTCCATTGATCAGCCTACCTCCAGAAATGTAAAGGAGCCACAGATAATGTAAATAGAAAGTAACTAGAAGCCTCTTCCTTTTAAGTATGCAGATCCCTAAGCCTTTGTTGACCCTATTAGAATTGCTATTAGAATACTAATAGCAAAGGCATTCTAACTTCCCCTTAAAGTTGAGGGAGCCTCTCAAGCTTCTGGCTGTAGTCACATTCCACAAAGGACCCTCTTGTTGCCTGGGCTTGGGCTGGGAAGAAAAAGGGGGGAAAATGTGGGTGTGTGTACACTGACAGAGCCTGGCAGAGGAGGAAATTAAGACTCAGGGGCACATGTGTGGTGTCACGTGCAGCTAGTAAGTGGCAGAACGGGGACTTGGACCCGATCTGACGTTAACCCAGGACTTTTTAGCCATTCTGTTTGCCATCACTTTGCTACCACCTTTTATCCTAATTCTTTCATTAAACCTTTGTCTTATTTTCCTGTCTGGAGTCTATTCAAAGTTGTCACCTCTCAGAGAACTTTTCTTAATTAATAAGCTGTCAGTTGTAATGTGCCAGAAATTATGAAGTTTATTTCACACAATGCCTCATTCTCCCCAGAGCGACCCCTTAGACTCAGGAAGGCAGGGTCTCTTCCCTGCTAAGTCTGTACGGAGAAGCACATTGGCCTTCAATTCCTGTTTTTTCTGATTTCTGGTTACTTCTTTATTGTGAGCATTCCCAGCCCACAGATCAGCTGGGCACAGTCCCCAGGTGGCCCTGTTGTTCAAGGTGCTAGTTCATCTTTCCTTTTCTTCTCTACTTACAAGTCCTGTTTTTTTTTTTTTTTTTAATTGCCTTTTTTGACAGATTCTTCTGGCTACTGGATAATTCCAGATTAAGTAATTAGCCAGCAGATGTTAAAGACTGGTAATGGCCCAGTGAGGTGACCACTCCTCTCATTGCTTTTCTTCGGGTGATTTGAGTGTGGTGTCACATGCAGCTAGTAAGTGGCAGAACGGGGGTCCCTAGGGTCTTCAGCAGTCTTGTTCCACACCTGAGGTAGTGGGGAAATTTAGGTACTGTCAGGACCGCATGGAAGATAGATGGTCCATACTTCTGACCTTAGCAGATACTAAAGCATACCTAGGCATAAAGCTGACCCATCTGACCAGTTTCAAGTGTTGATGTGAGCCAAAGTCAGACGTGAGTTTATTTTTAAAGCTTTGGTTAATTTAACTTTAAATTCTGTTCAGGCACTTTTATTTAATTGACCCAACCAATAAATGTCTGCTAAGTGTTTATTGTAGGAAGCTCTGAATTCTCAATTTGTTTTGTTTTTACAATAATTTTAATTGTACTTAGCTACAAACTATTTATAAAATACAAGCAGTGGTAATCTATACTTTGTGGTACACAGTCCATTGGATCCAAATTCATTTTTATCTCTCTATCTACTTATTTATTTTGTGGTACTAGAGATTGAACCCAAGGGTGCTCTACCACTCAGCTATATCCCTGGCCCTTTTTATTTTTAATTTTGATACAGAGGATCACTAAGTTGTCCAAGCTGGCCTTGAATTTGTGATCCTCCTGTCTTAGCCTCCTGAGTTACTAGGATTACATGCATATACTATCATGCCTGGCTGTATCCACATTTTAGACTAAAGGAAAAAATGTTCCTTCGTTTTAAATTTTATTATTTTTTCTCTTGCCACATTTTTATTGGTGCATTATAGTTGTTCATAATGATGAGATTTGTTGTTACATATTTGTACATGCTCACAATATAACAATATAATTTGGCCAATATTGCTCCCCAGAACCTCCCCACCTGGTCTCTTTCCTCTATTGATCTTCCTTGGATTTTCATGAGATCCACCCTCACACCTCTTTTCATTTTCCTCTCTAGCTTCCACATAACGGGGAGAAAACACAGGATCCCTGACCTTCTGAGTTTGGCTTATTTCACTTAACAGAATGGTCTCTAGTTCCATCCATTTTTCTGCAAATGACATAATTTCATTTTTCTTTATGGCTGAGTAAAATTCCATTGTGCATTTACACCACATTTCCTTTATCCATTCATCCATTGATGGACACCTAGGCCAGTTCCATAGTTTGGCTCTTGTGAATTGTGCTGCTGTAAACTTGGTTACACAAGTTTCTCTATAGTCCTATGACTTTAATTCTTTAGGATAAATACTGACGAGTGCTATAACTGGGTCACATGAGGTTCCAGGTCTAGTCTTTTGATGAACCTCCATGGTGGTTGTACTAATTTAAAGTGTAAAAGTGTACCAAAAAGCCCTCTTTAAAAATATATTTTTAGGGTTGGGAGTAGCTCAGGGGTAGAACACTTATCTAATATGCATGAGGCCCTGGGTTTGCTAAAAAATAAAGAATTATAATATTAAAAATTTACAGAAAGGAGAGCCAGGCATGCCTGTAATCCCAGCAACTCAGGAAACTGAGGCAGAAGGTTGCAAGTTCAGTGCCAGCCTAAGCAACTTAGTGAGACCCTCAGCAACTCAGCAAGACTCTTGTCTCAAAAATAAAAATATAAATGGGGGTGGTGGTGGTACTGGGGACATGACTCAGTGGTATAGCACCCTTGGGTTTAATCTTCAGTGCCAAAAAAAAAAAAAATAGAGAAAGACAGAAATCACCACCAATACTTTCTCTCTCTTCCAATGGCAACCTTTTTCATTTTTCACATATTGAGGGGTTTGGTGTATAACAGAGTACTCGACATTGGGTACTTTATAAAGAAAAGAGATTTATTTAGGTCACAATTTTGGAAGCTGATCCAAGGTGAGACAACTCCATCTGTTTGTTCTCTGATAAGAGTCCCTTTGGTGGGAAGCAGCATGGCAGGGAAGCAGAAAAAGAAAACCAGCCAAGGATGTGGGGTGGCCTCACTTTATAACACATTTCTCTCTTGAGAACTAACTTGTTCCTTGAGACCAGCTTTAATCCCTTCTGAGAGTGGTACCTCCAGTGACCCAAGCACCTTCCATGAGGTCTGCCTCATAAAGATTCCACCTTCTCAACACTACCACACTGGGAACCAAGCCACCAGCATGTGAACCCTTGTCCAAGCCACAGTAAACGGATATGGCAGAGATGGCAAAGGGCTACAGTGACATTTCCAAAATATGGAGAAAATAAAGACCAGTGAAAACCAGTAAGCTTACTGTTATCCATGGCCCAAAATATACCTATATATCCCCAGGTGAGGACCTGCTTTGTTGCCTTTGTTGTATAAACAGTTTTCCACAAACAAAGGTTTTCAGTGCCTACATGTCTCATGAGTATTGTCTGATTAGTTCATGTATCTTCTTATTTACTTTTCGGCTATTTAAAAAAAAAATGTTTATTGGGATAAGAACATCTAACCTGAAGTGTACCCTCCCAGCACGTTTAAGTGTAGGACACATTCCTGCTGAGCATATGAACATTATGCTGACTATAGGACAGTGTTTATAGCAGATCTCTAGATCTATCAGTCTCTCATCATTGATTGAAACTTGGTTGATTAGTATGGGAGGGTAAATGCAATCGACCTGAGGACTGAATATGCTTTGTAGGTGGTCACTACCTCATCACTGTTGGGAGATGGTTTGAGCTGTTCTGCAGTGACCAAGGCTGAAACCCCCTCAACCCTTAGCCAACAAGATCAGGGGGAGAAAGGGCCACCAGACACAGACTGCCTCAGCACTCTCCACTCCCTCTTCCAGCCTGTGTGCATCCTCACATTCTTATCTCCCTTCTGAGGCCCCATCTCATGGGAGCAACAGAACAGCTGGCACCTCAGATTCAGCAAGTTCAAACGCAGGCCCAGCCTCTTCCCCATTACCATTTTGGTGAGAGGGGCCATGAGGTCAGGTACTCAGGTCTTCTTTCTCTTTTGTCCCCCACATCCAGTGGGCCATGGGCCGGAGCTTCTCACAGATCCATTCCTTCTATCCCTTTTCACAGCCTGTACCTTGGTTCCATCTCTTCTTATTTGTGCTCTAGAACAACCATCTAACTCCTCCACCCTAACCCCTCCAGGGAGTCAATTTCTAGAAGGAACTTCCTGAAGTGTAAATCTGATCACGTTAGTCTCCCCTGAAATTCTTAGTGATTTCCTCATGTTTTGGGGATTAAACTCCAAACTTCTGAGCATGGCATTTGTGAGGTAGCTCTGTCAACTGATTTAATTGTTGAACTCATGCCTTATGCTACATTGAATTTGCCTGTGCAGGAGACAGTACAGAAGCTAACAAGACACATGTACACAGTAAAAAGATAATTAATTGTTTTGTAGTGATAAGGACTGTGAGACACAGGGCTATGAGCACAAGTGATAGGATGTGATTTAGATCAGAGGAGGTGAGATGGAGCTGCTGGGCTGAGTGCAGAGAAGGAGCCTGGGAAAGGCTCCCAGGTAGAGGGAGAAGCAAGTTGAGACCATAAGGTGAGGAAGTTTCTAAAAGTTCTGAGTGGATGAGGGAAAGAAAATGGAGCAGAAGAAAGTGGGTGAGAGACAGCCCCTGTAGCACCTCTGGATCCAGAGAGGAAGGTAGCAGCTGGATTTTACTCTAAATGCTCCTGGGACCCTGGGACCACATGTCATCTCTTCTTGCCTTCAAACTGCATTCCTTCACCTCTAGTTCCTTAACGTGCCAGATCTCTCCCTGGAGCAGCCTTTCCCTGTCAGTTCTTTTCTGCCTCCTGTATAAGATTCAGACATGCTCAGTGCTCCTAACACCTAGCTAGCTGTGCATTGTAGCTGTTTCTCTTCTCTCTGTTCCTCTCTAATTGCTAAGAGACGGGTCTTTTTTCTTTGTGTCTGCAGCCCTTGCCATACACTTGGCTGGCTTTCAGGGAACCTTCATGAAGTGAGAACAAACTACCCTCTTACAAATTTCATTCACTTCAACAACTGCCTCCACCTCCCTTTGGCTCTGTCAGAACCTCTGGGGCTGCCTCTCTCATTTCAAGTCCTTCTGTAGCTTGTTTCTGATTTCATATTTTTTAAAGACCCACCGTTTGATTGCCCCTTTCTGATCAGCTGCCATTCTGTGTTCTCCTTCAGACTTTCGCCTTTCTGGGCTGTTCTTTTTAAACCCAGCACAGTAGTGGTCTCAGGTAGGAGGTGTTGGTGGACCAGCAAGGGGGCTTCCCTTTCCCATCAGCATTCCCTGCCTCTGCCACTCCCGTTGTGGAGTGGGGTCCTTTGGGGAACCCACAGTGTACTCCGAGTTCACCTGGATGGGGACTTAAATTCTGGACCCTCAAGTTAGAAGTCTTGGTGTTGCTCTGATCAAGCTACCCAGGCTCTGTGGGGTTTCTTAAGTGAAGATACTTGAGGAGAGGGTGGGAGAGGATTAGAGGGGACATCTTTGACAGCAGTCTTTCTGTGATGTAGAAGAAACTTTTCTTGATCTATAGTGGTAGTATACAAATTTTTGTTATTGCTTTGTTTTGAAGTTTTGGAGTTTGAACCCACAGCCTCGTGCAAATAAACCCAAAAGTCTCGTATTTACTCTTAACTATGCATGTACTCTGATATTTTCTAGTATCTTCTTTTGCTTCTTTGTTGTTGTTAAGTTCTATTGCTGTTTAATGCCCACTGATTGATTTTTTTGTGTTGACAAATATCTTCTGACTTTAAGGCTTGGAAATCATAGACATGATGGAAATCATGGATATAGAATTTTTGAAGCTAGAAGTTTCCAGAGCTGTCACTAAGCCATTTTGTACAATGCTTCGAAGGTCTGGTATAAATTTTAATTTATAACATATGCAAATTAGACTATATTTAGTATTTAATGTGACAAAGAGAGCTGATTGGTGGCAAAGGCTCTGAGTGAGCATATTGCCTTATACTGGGCATGTGACCTTGGGCAGCTTTCTTTCCAGTTTCCTCAGGTGTAAAACAGACAGAGTCTGGCTATGTTGCCTAGGTTGTCCTTGAACTCAAGTGATATTCCTGCCTGTGCCAGCTGAAACTGCAGATGTGTGCACCACTGAAACTAGCTGGAAATTTTTAATAAAATCCAGCTCACCCATTTTGAAGTGGAGAAGATGTCATATGTAAGGAAAAAAATTTGTTTTCTGTATTGGGGATTAAATCCAATGGTGCTCAACCATTGAGCTACATCCCCAGTCCTTTTTTATTTTATTTTTAATTTTGAGACAGAGTCTTAACTAAATTGTTCTGGTTGACTTTGAATTTGTGATCCTCCCAAGTCACTGGGTTTACCAGCATGCACTACTGTGCTTGACAAAGAGTTTTTTGCTCAACCTAAGGTCATAATATTTTCTTTCAGAAATTCTATGATTTTAGACTTTACATTTAGGCCTATGATCAATTTTTCCCCTATGATCTATTTTGAGTTAATTTTTATATATAGTATAAGGTGTACATTGAAATTCTCCTCCTTCTCCTTCTTTTTTGCATATGGATGTCCTGTTATAGCACTGTTTGGTGACAGTCATTATCTCTTCCCCAGGAGCTGCCTTTGCATCTTTGTCAAAACCCCATTGTTGCTGGGGGTGTGGTGGCACATGTCTGTAATCCCAGAGATTTGGGAGGCTCAGGCAGGAGAATCACAAATTCAAGACCAGCCTCAGCAATTTAGTGAGACCTAAAAAAAATTTAGAGAGGCCTTAAGCAACTTAGTGAAACCCTGTCTCAAAATAAGAAATAAAAAAGGGTTGAGGATGTGGCTCAATGGTTAAGCACCCCTGGATACAGTCCCCAATACCAAAAAAACCCAAACCAAAAACAATGACAACAGAAAACTCGGTTGTCCATGTAAGTGAGGGTTCATTTCTGGCTCCCCCTCTGTTCTAGTAATCTTTTGTATCTGTATGACAGCATTACATGATCTAGACCAGATTTTTACCTTTCTCCAAGGTATGTTTTACATACCATTTTATCTACCAGTGTTTCCCAAGCATCTATTTTGGTCACATTCACCAGTATTTTTAATTATATTCATAAAACAGAAACCTTAAGACAACCATTTAAAGAGAAAACGTAGTGTTGAAATCACAATTTAAGGAGTGCTTAATAGTTTGAAAATTTTGTGTTTGGTATATAAAGTCAAAAGGAAATATCAGAGGTTTACAGCACTCTTGTGCATCTTTGGAATTTAGTTTGTCTGAACTTTGTAAATTAAAACCTAAAATAGAGTGTTGTCTCTTCTCTCTGTGTCCCTTATGACTCTATACATTAAAAGATTATACATTATGTGCATATATTTTCTATTTAAAGTTACCTCATTCCTTACCCTCCCCCCCTTTTTTTTGGTAGTGAGGATTGAACCCAGGGACCTCAACCACTGAGCATATCCCTAGTCCTTTTTATTTTTTTATTTTGATACAGGGTCTTGCCAAGTTGCTGAGGCTAGCCTCAAACTAGCAATCCTCCTGCCTCAGAGTCACTGGAATTACAGGTGTGGATCATCATGCCCAGCTCAAATTTCCTTTCTTTACCTTCCCTAAATCCCTCCCTCTTTACCTATTTTTTACTATGTGCTATAGAACCTCTGGATCATTTCCTAATACAATTTTCCCCCAAATTTATCTTTTCTACTGCTTTCAGATAGTTATCCTTATATTTAAAGCAAAATTAATACTTAACTATGCTTTTGTTGTTGTTGTTTTGTGTGTGTGGTGCTAGGAGTTGAATTCAGGGCTTCATGCAAGCTGAGTATGCACTCCACCCCAAACTAGTTTTTAAATAAGAACCATAGTGTTCTTTTACTTAATTCTTCCTTAACCAACCTGTTGTTTCTACATTGTCTATAATTTTAGGTTCTAGTTTTTAGTAAAAAAAAAAAAAAAATTAAATCAATACATACTTAATAGTTTTCACTATTTGTTTTCCATTGTTTATTGCATTGTTGGACATGTTGGGTATATTTTTCTTGCAGGAACACATCCTTTAGTAATTCAAGGAAATTAAGTGGGTTGACAATAAGATTGTTACAAATCTTTCTGATTCCTTTATAGGTAATTACTTTCCTCTTCTGGTACTTGCAAGGATTTTATTATTTTGATGTTTTAAAGTTATGATTTTTTTTTAGGTGTGGGCTTATGGTTTTGTTTAAATTTCTCCTTTTGTTTAAATTTTGTGGGCCTGTTTATTTTGAGTTTCTCTTTCCTTAACCTGGGAAAGGCTTATCTATTACTTAAATATTGCTTATCCTTCATGTTCTGCATTCTTTCTTTTTTGTGAACTTTGGCAGGATACTGGGACTTCAGAATCTTATTTCTGATGTCACTGACAGTTATGTGGTACTTTCCAGTGCTCTATCCCTTTAGACTGCATTCTAAAAAAAGATATGTAGAATGAGAAGCAGGTGAGGAGGGAAATTTGCCAATTCACTCTTTCCCTCCTCACCTGCTTCTCATTCTATATATCTTTTTTCTCCACAATTATTTTTTTTTGAAACTTTTATCTTTTTATTTGTTTCTTATTTTTTCCACATTTCTTATTGGTGCATTATAGTTGTACATAATGATGAAATTTGTTACATATTCATACATGCACACAATATAACAACATAATTGGCCAATATCATCCCTCCCTCCCCACATCCCACCTCTTGTTTCTTTCCTCTACTGATCTCCCTTGGATTTTCGTGAGACCTCTGCCTACCTTCCTTTTCCTTTTTCTTTCCTAGCTTCCAGGAAGGAGAGAAAACATATGACCCCTGACCTTCTGAGTTTGGTTTATTTCACTTAACATAATGGTCTCTAGTTCCATCCACTTTCCTTCAAATGACATAATTCCATTTTCTTTATAGTTGAATAAAATTTCATTGTGTATTTATACCACATTTTCTTTATCCATTGATTTATTGATGGACATCTAGGCCAGTTCCATAGTTTGGCTATTGTGAATTGTGTCACTATAAACATGAGTATTTAGGTATCACTATGGTACAATGAATTTAATTCTTTGGGATAAATACCAAAGACTGGTATAACTGGGTCGTATGAAGTTTTCACGCTTTTGAGGAACCTCCATACTGATTTCTATAGTGGTTGTACTAACTTTGCAGTCCCATCAAGAGTGTAAAGGTGTTCCTTTTTTTCACATCCCCTCTGGCATTTATTCTTGATGACTGTCATTCTGACAGGTATAAGATGAAATCTCAATGTAGTTTTTTTTTTAATTAATTTTTTTTAAAAATGTGGAGCTGAGGATCAAACCCAGTGCCTCATGCATGCTAGGCAAGAATGCTACCACTGAGCCATAACCCCAGCCCTCTCAGTGTAGTTTTGATTTGCATTTTCCTAATTGCTGATAATGTTGAACATTTTTTCATATGCTTATTATCCATTTGTATTTCTTCTTTGGAAAAGTGTCTGTTTAATTCACTTGCCCGTGTCTTAATTGGTTATCTGATTTTTCAGTGTCAAGTTTTCTGAGTTCTTTTTTTTTTAATATTTATATTTTAATTGTAGATGGAGACTATACACACTATCTTTATTTTATTTATTGATTTTTATGTGGTGCTGAGGATCAAACTCAGGGCCTCGCACATACGAGGCGAGCGCTCTACCGCTGAGCCATAACACCAGCCCCAAGTTTTCTGAGTTCTTTATATAGTCTAGATATTAATCCTCTGTCAGAAGTATAGCTAGCAAAGATTTTCTCCCATTCTGTAGTTCTGTCTTCACATTCCTGATTTTGTTTCCTTTGCTGTGTAGAAGCTTTTAAATTTGATGTCACCTCATTTATTAACTCTTGGCATTATTTCCTGAACTTTAAGGGTCCTATTGAGAAAGGTGTTGCTTGTGCCTATCTACTGAAGTGTTGACCCTATATTTTCTTCTAGAAGTTACATAGTTTCTAATATAATTCCGAGGTCTTTGATCCATTTTGTGTTGATTTTTGTGCAAGGTGAGAGATAAGGGTCTAGTTTCATTCCTCTACATATTGATAACCAGTTTCCCCAGCACCATTTATTAGAAAGGCTGTCTTTTCTCCATTGTATGTTTTTGGCACCTTTGTCAAGGATCAGTAGATGTGTGGGTTTATTTCTGTGTCTTTTATTCTGTATTATTTGTGTGTCTGTTTTTATGCCAGTACCATGCATTTTTTGTTACTATAGGTTCTGTAATATAATTTGAAGTCAGACATTGTGATTCCTCCAGCATTGATTTTTTTTTTTCTTAGAATTGCTTTGGCTATTCTGGGTCTTATATTCATTCTTCCAAATGAATTTTAGGACTTTTTTTCCAGTTCTGTGAAGAATGTTACTAGTATTTTGATGGGGATTGCACTGAATTTGTATATTGCTTTTGGTAGTATGGTTATTTTAACAATATTAATTCTATCCATGAACATGCAAGGTGTGGTAAGCCATTCTTATAGACCGTGGCCGCCATTAGAAGATGGCGCCGGCTTCCACTGTGGCCTGTGACAAACAACTCCTAATATGGAGAATTGGCACGCAATCCCTTCCCATCCTATGAGAAAGGTCCACGTGGCAGCTTAAGATTGGTATGCGGGAGGCTTTATTAGGCTGTGCTTGGGCGCTCGGCGGGGGGTCACTAGAAGATGATACATGAATCAAGGCCTGAATAAACTGCTGAAAGAAGAATCCTGTGTCGTGTTTTCCCTTGCTGGCGAGGGGTCACGACAATTGGTGGCCCGTACGGGGAACATATTCCTCGAACCCAGGATCCAGAACTTTCAGCAGTCAGGGTGGTGCACCGGTAAGTTCCCAGGTAAAGTTGGAATCCGCAAGTAAGTAGCGGGACGCTCCTCCGTAGAAAAGGAGAGAGCGGGGATTTCATAGAACGGAATGCTCCTCCGTAGAAAAGGAGAGAGCGGGGATTTTTGTACTTTCACTTTCATTATATCTTTGGAGACATTATGGGCGCTACCTCTTCAAGCCCAATTTTGTTGGCCCTAGA
>NW_025999842.1:10765890-10804776 GCF_001458135.2 Marmota marmota marmota | reverse complement strand
AGGCAAGGCACTGCACTTGAGTGATCCCTCAACGGACCTCAAGGAAAGCATGTCCTATTGCATGCGGGTTTGACGTCCACGCCCCGCCCTACGAAAAAAGGCGTTGGCTGATATGGGATCAGGTCTGGGGAAGGCGCCTCCTTGGGACTGAACCATACATTGCAGCCACTTCTGCACAGTGGGATAGGACCTCTACTTTCGCCTGCATTGTTATATAAAATAGAAGGGGGAACTGTGGTAAGCCATTCTTATAGACCGTGGCCGCCATTAGAAGATGGCGCCGGCTTCCACTGTGGCCTGTGACAAACAACTCCTAATATGGAGAATTGGCACGCAATCCCTTCCCATCCTATGAGAAAGGTCCACGTGGCAGCTTAAGATTGGTATGCGGGAGGCTTTATTAGGCTGTGCTTGGGCGCTCGGCGGGGGGTCACTAGAAGATGATACATGAATCAAGGCCTGAATAAACTGCTGAAAGAAGAATCCTGTGTCGTGTTTTCCCTTGCTGGCGAGGGGTCGCGACAGCAAGGTCTTTCCATCTTCTGAGGTTTTCTTTAATTTCTTTTTTTCAATGTTTTATAGTTTTCATTGTAGAGGTCTCTTATCTCCTTGGTTAGATTTATTGCTAGGTTTTTCTTTTTCTTTTTTCTGAGACTACTGTGAATGAAATTGTTTTCCTAATTTCTTTCTCAGCAGGTTTATTGTTGGTGTATAGGAAAGTTATTGATTTTGTAACTTACTACTTTGCCAAATTTGTATATTAAGTCTAGCAGTCCTTCAGTGGAATTTTTTGGATCTTCTAGGTATAGGATCATATCACCCGCAAACCTTGATAATTTGGCTTACTCCTCTCTTATTTTTGTCTTTTTTAATTTCCTTCTCTTGCCTAATTGCTCTGACTAGAATTTCTAGCATTAAATAGGAACGGTGAGAGTGAGCAATCTTGTCTTGTCCCAGATTTTAAAGGAAATGCTTTCTGTTTTCCCCATTTACTATGTATACTTTTTCTATTATCCTTAGGGATTTAATTTGGGAAGAGAAGATATCTTTCTGGTATCAGGGATTGAACCCAGGTACATTTAACCATTGAACCACATCCCTAGCCTTTTTTATATATTATATTGAGACAGGGTCTTGCTAAGTTGCCTAGGGCCTCACTAAGATACTGAGGCTGGCTTTGAACTTGCCTCAGCCTCCAGAGCCACTGGGATTATAGGAGTGTGCCACTGTGCCCAGCATCAGAAAAGAAGATATCTTTAAACTTTTAATCTTTAAACTTGAAGTCCTATTTTTTTTTCAATTCATGATCCGCTTTTGCTGAGATAGACTTGTATTAGTGATACTGTATCATATAATCCATGTTGAAGAAGAAAGTTGGTGACATTTTAGATGGTGTAAGTCATGTAATATTGTATAAGTAATGTGAACTTAATATTATATCAGTATGATATGATCCTATAAATCATCAGCAATTTGTTGGATAAGTTGAACTGAAAAGGAGTGTGTGGTAAGGTGGGAGCGAGATGTAGCTTATTGTGGAATGTGTTAGCTTTTTGTCTCTGTGATCAAAATACCCAAGAACAACTTAGAGAAGGAAAAGGTTATTCTGGCTCATGGTTTCAGAGATTTAGTAGGTGGTGGGTCAATTCCATTGCTCTGGACTGAAGGTGAGGCAGAATATCATGGCAGAGGGCTTGGTAGAGAGCGCTGCTCCATTCATGGCAACCAGGAGACCATGGCACATTGCAGCAGGTAAGATGCACCCTTCAAGGCACAGCCCCAGTGACCCAAGTCTAGCTACCTCCCACCTGCCTATAGTTCCCACTCAGTTAGTCCGTCTGATTAGGTCCAGTCATTTCACCTCTGAATATTTCTGCATTAACACAAAAGCTGTTGGGGAATCACCTCATCTCCACACCAGGACATGGAGTCCCATTTATGCGTATCTCATCTCCTTTTTCTTTATTTAATCATTGTTTTATCTGAAATTCGTGTGTTTACCTATGCCTATTGCAAATGTAAATGTCAAAATATCATATATAATAAATGAAATTTACAAAGATATTGTCAATTATTAACATGTGCTTTAGGTAACTGCAGGGTTTTGGGGTGAGGAGCACTATTAGTTACAACAGAGAAATAAAAGATTACTTTCCAGTCTCTCTTGGATTATGGTTAGACTGAGACCAGGAACAGAGAAAGACATAGGTATAATACAGAAGGAAACCAAAAAGAAATTTAGAAAAATAATTTAATGCAGATTTATCTCTATATTTGTTTATATTCTTTTAAAAAGATGTTTGTTTCTTTACTTCATCTTTAAGTTTAATTCATCTTTAATGAGGGCTCTTTTATGTATTTATGTTTTTGATCTTTCATGAAGCTTTTTTTAAAAAATTGAGTTATATTTCACATAGTATACATAATATTTGTCTTCTTAAAGTTTATCATTCAGTGGTTTTTAGTATATTCACGAATATGCAATCATCACCACTACCTAATTCCAGAACATATTCTTCCTCCAAAGAAACCACATACCAATTAATGTTTACTGTCCATTTTTGTTTCTCTGTAGTCTCTGGCAATCACCGATCTCTTTGTCTCTGGATTTGTCTATTCTAGGCATTTCATATAAGGAATCATACAATATGAAACCTTTTGTGTCTTGCTTCTTTTATATAGTGTAGTGTTTTCAGTGTTCATCCACATTTTAGCATGAATCAGTACTTCATTCCTTTCATATGGCTCGGTAATAGTCCATAGTATGGATATACCACATTCTATTTAACCCATTTGAGAGTTGATGGGCATTGGTTTGTTTCTATTTTTTGGTTATTATAAGTTTATGTACAGTTTTTACTGGTACATATGTTTTCTTTCTTTCTTTTTTTTTTTTTTGGTGTATTTTTTTCTTCTTCTTTTTGGTGGTGCTGAGGATCGAACCCAGCGCCTTGTGCATGCAAGGCAAGCACTCTACCCCAGCTCTTGGTGTATTTCTAGGAGTAGACTTGCTGGGTCATATGGTAGCTCCATATTTAAACTTGAGAGGAACTGCCAAATTGTTTTTCAAAATGTAACATTTTGCATTTTACCAGCCTGTGTGAAAGTCCCAATTCTCTACATCCTTATTAACACTTGTTACTATCTGTCTTTTTAAAATTCTGGCAACCCTAGTGTGTGTGAAGTGGCATCTCATTGTGGTTTTGGATTTTACTTCTCTTATGGCTAATGATGTGTGAAGCATCTTTTTTGGAGAAATGTCTATTTAGATCTTTGCCCATTTTTTCTTGGGTTGTCTTTGCATTAAATTGTAAGAGTTGTTAATTTAGTCTGGATACTAGACCTTATCACATATATGACTTGCAAATGTTTTCTTCCATTACATTGGTTCTTTTTACTTTCTTTTTAAATTTTTGATGAAGCCCAGTTTCCTCCCCCTGCCCCTTTGTGGGTTGCTTGTGCTTTTTGTGTCATAGTTAAAAAAACCATTGGGAAAAGGATCTAAATGGTTCTAAACTATTGCCTGATCTAAGGTCACCAAGATTTACACCAGTATTTCCTTCTAACCGTTTATAGTTTTAGCTCTTCATTTTAGGCATTTAGTCCATTTTGAGTTAATTTTTGTATATGGTGTGAGGTAAGGATCCAACTTCATTCTTTTATATGTGTAAAACCTTTGGCCCTTTGCTGAGTCTTACTTTTAGTAATTATTTTAGGTCTTTGATCTCATTTAATTACCATAACAATCTTGTGAGATATTTATTCCCATTATCAACTTGTCTTATTTTGAAACAGAGTCTTAAAAGCTAAATATCTTTTCCAAGGTCTGCTAGCTCAAGCCCCAAGTTTTGCCTTCAGAGCCCTACCATTTAACCACTAGGCTACACTTCCTTTTCTTTAGGAAATGTACATGCTTTTGGTCAAACATGAAGGCTGCTTAGAAATTAAGTGGCTCTGGAGGACTAAAGAACATTGTGGAACCAACACTATATGTTTCAAACACAAAGAAAAGAAAACCCCTTTGGGTTTTAAACTTTTATACCAATTCCTACTTTTATTCAGTAAACTTACTCCCTCTAGGATTCTTGGTAGAGAATTTTAGGATTGGATTCTTATTACCAAGGGCTGTAGTAGTGCTGACCTGAGAGCTTTCTGGATGACAACCATGTTCTGTATCCATGTTGTTCATTGTGTTAGCCACTCCCCAGATGTGGCTATTGAGCACTTGTAGGGGTAGTGAAACGGGAACTAAATTTCTTTTTACTGTGGTAAAATACACATAATATAACATTTCTCATTTTATATTTCCCCATCCGAAAATCTGTACTCAGTACTCCTCATTCCTTTCCCTCCCTGGCTCCATAATCCACCATTCTATTTTCTGAGTCTATGAACTTGGCTACTATAGGTACCAAGTACTTTCTATGACTCTAGGTCATACAAAGAGGATCCAGATTTCTAATTTTATTTCATTTTGTTAATTTAAATTTGAATAGCTCTGTATGGTTAATAGCTACTTACTGTTGGCCTAGAGCCAGGGTAGGCCTGGGAGAAGACCGCCTCTCACAAAATTGACACCTGCTATTTGACATAGTCTGAATCTGAGGCATTCAGTCCATGTCCATATTCCAGGACTTTGTGGCTGAGAGCGGAACCAAAGAGGTGAAGATCAAATAAACAAGCATCCCTCTAGTGCATAGAGACTCTGATGATGTCGCACAGAAGGATATTACTCCAGAATGCTAAGACCTGAGTTCTCTCCATGGACAGTCTGCTCTGGGGACTCTCTGCTCTTCATATTCCAGAGTACCTGCTTGGGATGTGAAATTATACATAAAGGTGTCTGCCCCTCTGGGAATGGCCTGAGGTGGGGAGAGGGCATCTTTCAGTGTTCTGCACTTGCAGGAACTGCCCCCTTCACAAGTTGGGTGGTGTAGTTAGGACTGTGTTTGGAAGGACAGCATCTTCTGTCAGTCATGAATCGCAGGAGGCGGAAGTGAAACTCCTCTAATTAACCACTGTGAAAGCGACTCACTCTCATTCTTGTTTTGTGGTTTCTGCAGTGCTGGACTTCAGCGATCCCTTCAGCACTGAGGTGAAGCCGAGAATCCTGCTCATGGGCCTGAGGAGAAGCGGCAAGTCGTCTATTCAGAAAGTTGTCTTTCACAAAATGTCACCCAACGAAACGCTGTTCCTGGAGAGTACTAACAAGATATGCCGGGAAGATGTTTCCAACAGTTCCTTTGTCAATTTTCAGATTTGGGACTTCCCAGGACAGATTGACTTTTTTGACCCCACCTTTGACTATGAGATGATCTTCAGAGGAACGGGAGCACTGATATTTGTCATCGACTCTCAGGTACAGCTCAATGCCTCTGGCATGATGGCCCTGAAGCCCTGCAGCCCCCACATCTCCCCACATTCATTTTTGATGGCTTCAGTTTGGTTTTTGAAATCCAGAGTAGGCCTTTCTACCTAACCAGTCTTTCTTAGTCATGGCCTTCAGATTTTGCAAAGGAGAAAAGGCTCCCTTCTTCCAGCCTGACAAACAACCGCCAACCCACCTTTAGAGGCCAAGGACCCCAAATATGTGTCACGCTCCCTAGGATCCCCTTGGCAGACATCTGTAAAAGATCACAGGTTCTGTACACCAAAAATCTATATAAGTGTATATTTAAATGTACATCATGTCCTGCGAAGGTAAAGTTTTAAGTGAACATTTTTCTTCTGAATCAAATTTTAATTATCACTAACACACAATTATGACATAATAACTGTCATATTTTAATAGATAACTATTAAAAAGTAAAATTTGAGATAAATATCTTTTCTAAGATGGACATTTTGATGTTTTTCCACTTAATTTATATATCCATGCTAGAATAAGCTGGGGTTGGATCAATTGGGTTTGTATAGATATTCAAACTTTCTTCACATGAATAAGTAGCAGATACAGGGTGAGTTTTATCATAGCATTTTTGTCCACTTATTTTCAATCCTTCCAAGTTATATCCCCTACATCACCCAGTTTTGGGTTGAAAAGTAGTTTACCAACAGACAGCCCGATTAGGTTCTCCTTCAACCTTCTTGGAAGCAAAGAAGAAGGAACCTCTGTGGACTGGTGAAGGGCTCTATTCTCCAGCTATTAGTGAGATTCACATGAGCCTTCCAAACTGGCTGTTTGACACCTGGGTTTCTATACCCTGGGGTTTTTCTCCTCTAATGTCTGTAAATGGGAGGAGGGAAAAGGAAACAGACCTGGTGCTTTTCTGGCAGATCGGTTTTAGGGAGGGTGCCTGTTTTGGGGTTTGGGTATTGATGCCTTGCAAACACTTTTTCACAGTGTCTGCGGCTTGAGGCCCAGACCACAGGCTCTCCCATAGACTGACGGTTTTACAGCTGTTGGGGAGTAAAAGGCAACAGATCCTCTAGGTGTGTGCTAAATCATCTATGAAGTTCAGGTATTTCCCTTTTTCCCTGACATTTCTCTGAAATTGCATACCTACCATCACGTTAGGCAGCTGTTGGTGTGATCACCTGGTCTTCCAGAAGCCCAGGGGTGTTAGGGAGTATTGCAGGGTGCCCAGCACCCCACCAGGGTAGGTTCCTGTCAGGAGGTGTGAGCCGCCTAAAAAATAAAATGTCTGAAATAATTAGTAAGAAATAGAGACAGAACCAGAAATTAGATATAAAAAGCAGAGCGCCTGATAGGTCTTCCAGTCCTGATAGGAGCTGGAACTGAACAACTGGAAAAGGGCCCCAATTCTTGGTATGGCAGGGGTCTTGCAGTAAACAGGTTGATTGGCATTTTGGCAAGCCACACCCATCCCTGAGAGGCTGTCTGGCTCCAGCGGGTCACCCCATCTCCGAAACTGCTGAACTTGTGCCGGGGCTGGATAGGAAGCCACATGAACCAGGCATTTTCAGACCAGCAGGGTTAGTGCTGGGAGTTCCCTATACCAGGCTTTCCTGCCTGATGGCTTCAATATCGTTTTAGTTCATGCATAGTTCACATGGATCATGGATGGCTTCCCTCAAGAGAGGAAGGGGTTATAGAGACTGTTGGTTATCATGGTTCTAAGACCACACTTGGAAAACCATTTTCTGAGAAACTGCTCATGCCTGAAAGGATCAGGAACTAGGTGCCTATTTATATAATATAATAATGAAATTTTCAACAGCCTTTCAGTTCCAAGAGGCCACACTGTACTTGTGCAGCTGTTTTTTAGGGTGGAAGTATGGAGGGGGGAAACTGGAAATCCAATGCCTGATCTATGGACAGCAGTTCACCCTCCCATTGTCCCACCCAGAAATGCTGGTATTGTGTGTGCTTGTAGACACCTGAATCATATTTAGGGCCTGCTGTCAGCAGCTGCTTTCCTGGCTGTCCCACTTGTACTGACCTGTTTTCTGGCCCATCTGTGGCCTTGGCAGTATCCTCTGCCTTCCTGTCTCAGACCTGCCTGGACCCCAAGGGAATGGATAGAGCGTGTGCACAGTGCCTGGGAGTGTGGCTCCAAGGTGTGGGGATGTCATCTCTTCTAAGCTCCCTTTTCCCCTTGGGTTGCCCAATCCTGTGCCTGTACTTGTTGAATTAGGTAGCTGTAGTACTAGTCCTGGCCATAGTAAGTAGATTCCAACTAGATGACTCATTTCGAGACACAATGACTTAGTAAAAACTTACTTAAATACTATATTGTGCTAATATAGCATTTTGCATTTATGGAATTCAAATTTCCAATGCAAATCTATCTTAAGTATTTATTATATGACTGTAATTTGGCTAAAAAGTACACTTTTTAATTTTAGATCTCAACTGTATTTGGTTTTAATGTTACCTGAACATGAAAAGCAGACCTTCTGTTTGGCTTATTTTAGTTTTAAGGTTTTTGTTTTGTTTGTTGTAGGTCAGAGAAAGGTATAAATAAGAATTCTTGAATTCATCTTTTACAGTTACACTTTAAAAATGACCAGGGTGTCTGGGGGCATAGCTCAGTGGTAAAATACTTGATGAAGATGCTTGAGACCTTGGGTTCAATCCCCAGCACTGAAAAAGAAGAAGTAGGAAAACTCTGTTGAGTGCTATCATTTACTAAAAATGAAGAATAATCTAAAAACCAGAGTCAGAGCCTATATACTACTTTTTCATGTTTGTAGGAATCTTCATGATTATGAGCTTTAGGGAAATCAGATTTTAGGGAAGTGGCTCTCGACAGCACTTGGATGTCCTTTCCATTATTTCTAAGCAGCATTCTTTTGGTCTGACACCTCATGTTTTTATTTTTTTGACTGTGAATTCTCACAATCACAGGATTTCCAGATAAATATATCCCCAAGGAGAAATTAAGTCCTCACAGAATGTTGTGAAATAAAAACGAATGAAAGCAAGAGTGATTTCCCACAAGCTCAGTGTAACTCTTCCATCCCCAGAAGAGACCACAGAATGTCCCTCTCTTCCTGAAGTCTTTGGATTCCAAAGAATTTCCACTTGACCCTGTTGGTGGTGATTGTGACCTACCTGCCTGTAATCCTAGATTTAATTGCAGAGTAGAAACTAGACAGTATGTTTTACCTTATTTTTAAAATTTTGTCATAGGAAACAATAACAGTGGGAAAAATCATTTGCAATCCTCTGTTCTAATAAATGGAGAATTTTCTTCTTTCTAATGTCAATTTTAGTCTTTTTTTTTTTTTTCCTTCAAAGCTGGGAATTGAACCCATGCTAAGCACGCACTCTACCACTGAGCTATACTCCCAGTTCCTCGTTTTTGGCCCTTGAGGCTCTGTGCTGTGCCGCAGTCTGGCTGGGCACAATCAGAAGAATGCCGCAGTCTGGCTGGGCACAATCAGAAGCCACTTGTCAAAAGAAACTAACTTTATTTTTAGAACCACACACGCCAAACAAAACAGCCTCTCAGGAAAAGTCCTCAGAGCCTCAACTGCCACCACCGGCTTTCCACAAGCCTCTCTCTCCCACACAAGCTTCTCCCCCCCTCCCCCAATCCTCCTGCTCTTGAGGCCGATTGGCTGGGTCACGTGGGCGGAGCCAAAAAAGTCCCCCAATGAGCAGCTCCGTGGTCTGAAAGGGCAGGGAAACAGCCCAATGAGCATCACTGCAGAGGAGCCAATCAGCTAGATGTTGCTGGGGCCGCTGTGAGCCAATCATCAGCCGGCAGCTGGAAGTTTGCTGGGGCCCCTTCGGCTGTGGCTCTCAACAGTGCTGTTTTACCAGTTAGCTGGAAATGAGACCATATTATAGGCTTGGCAAGGAGTTTAGACTGGTGGTTTCTAATATTTTGAGATATGATCCTCTCTAGACGTTGGGTTACTTTGCTTATAGACCTGTTCCCTTAACTTCCTGTTCAGTTAAAGATGAAAGCAATAATACTCTTTTGTGTATTAATATACATGCAATATCATGCACTCGTTTTAAGCACATAATTTAACGGTATATGTCATGTAATCACCTTATATCCAAGACTGTGTATTTCTATACCCACAAAGGTCCCCTTGGGCCCTTTCACAGACCATCCCTGTAATGTCCAGACTCAGTCAAGCACTGAAATGCTTTTTGTCACTGGTGATTAGTTGCTTTTTCTAGAATTTCAACCATTGGAGCTGTACAGTAGTAATGGTAGTTTTTATTTAATGCTTAATCTGCTGGCCCAGTGTCTGCTATTTGCCTTTCATTTTGAATAATTCTTCAGAGGGTATGTGTTCTTTTCTTCATAGTACCTTATTAGTATATTTAATATTTTGATTTACCTAGAGACTAGGGCTGCATTTTTATTGATTTAGTTTGGAGAACAGAAGAATGCCCAAAACATCCTGTTAAATTGGCTTTCTGTATTTTCCAGATTTGAAGTCATAATGGGGGGGATGAGCGTGGTTGTGAAAAGTCCTTTAAGTTCCTTTTTTTGCAATAAAAACAAGACCGGTCCACACCCTTCAAACTGGCAGTAACTCAGCTTCTGACAACACCAGGTGTTTGCAAGGGTCTGGCACCATCACACACTGCCTGGTCACGTTCAGGGTGCTGTGACCTGCCGAATCAGCCTGCAGGGTAGTGTGTGTTCGCATTACCACTGTGCTAACCACTGAGAAACATTTGGAATGTCCATCAACAGGCAAGTGTGGGATAAATTGTAGACCACCCATTACATGAAATGTCACAGAGTCCTTAAAAGGAAGAGTTATGTGCTAGAGTTAATGCACTTAACAGAGATGAAAGCTCCTGGATGTAATGTTGAATGAAAAAGGCATACATACAACTTGATAGTTCTATAAATTTTTTTGTTCATTGTTTTGTGGCACTGGGGATTGAACTCGGGTGCTCTATCATTGAGCTACATCCCCAAATCTTTTTTTTTATTTTTATTTTGAGATAAGGTCTTGCAAAGTTACTGAGGCTTGTCTGAAACTTGTGATCCTCCTGCCTCAACCTCCTGAGCCACTAGGATCACAGGTATGCACCACCTTGCCCAGCCACTTCAGTAAACCTTTAAACAATGTAAATGAATGCTGTCTGTTGTTTGGGGATGCAGATGTGTATGGTGTAAAGAGATGAGTGAAAATAAACACTGAACTTGCGGTAGTAGTTGCCTTGAGTGGCTGGGTAGTGAGCTATGTTGGGAGAATGGGGAGAAATACACAGGGTTTTGGTGTTAATGCTTTGTTTTTTAAATAGTGATCGATACACAGGTATTTATTACATTGTCATAATAGAGAAAAAAATAGATCGCGCTGTTTGGAGCAATTACTCCACATTGGGGGTCCGAAAGCTTTCTGTAAGGTAATATAGCTGAGGCTTGGTATACTATATATACCATATATATACTATATATACTTGCTATATTCAGATGGTAATATAGCTGAGGCTTTGCATACTGTACTGTCTCTGAGGAGCTTCCACAGAGGAAAGCGACTCAACTCTGCCTAGTGTCATGAAAGCAACCTCAGACTGCATGCAGACAAATTAGATGGCTGTTCCAATGTAAGTTCCTTATAAAAACCAGGTGGGACCCTGAAGACAAGGTGGGGCCTGTGGCCCAGGGTATGCTGACTTCTCTCATCCAGTGTTTCTAAAATTGTTCTCTGAGCCCATTCCCCATTCTCCTAGTGATCCCTGTTGTGTCTCCATCTCTAATGGTTCCTCATGGTTCACCAAGAGACTTGGAAGGTGGGGAGGACAGTATTGCAGGGAAGGACTGAGGTGGTGTGAGGTCATTTCTCTTTCTGAAACTACAACTCGGATATTTTGTGATCATCAGCCTAGGTTACAGCTGCCTAAATCAGCTGCATTTTGTTAGCCTTCTCTTCTGTTTGTTAACACAACTTAGGTTTTCAAGCTTAGATTCCACGAGACCAGGTTCTAAGGGGAGTCTTTGCAAGACATTCTGAAGGACAGTAGCCACGTGGTAGGCTCGGGAGGGTGGAGCAGCCTCCTCTCACAGGCGTTGCCTTTGTTCCCAGGATGACTACATGGAAGCCCTGGCCAGGCTCCACCTCACGGTGACCAGGGCCTACAAGGTGAACACCGACATCAACTTCGAGGTGTTTATTCATAAAGTGGATGGTCTGTCAGATGACCACAAAATTGAAACTCAAAGAGATATTCACCAGAGGGCAAACGATGACCTTGCAGATGCTGGATTAGAAAAAATCCACCTCAGGTGAGAACAGAAATCCCTCAGGGGTCCTAGTCAAGGATGGGAAAAAGCAGGTTTGGGCTCCACATTCACCATGATTGGCTTGGAACAGGCTGTAAATTTACCTTCTTTACCTGTTTTGTGCTATAGACACTGAAATAGGATTTAGGAAAGACAAGTTTTGCACATGCTAATTATTATTATTATTATTTTTTTTTTACCCCATTACTGGAGATTGAACCCAGGGGTGCTTAATCACTGAGCCACATCCCAGCCCTTTGTTTATTTTTTATTTTGAGATAGGGTCTCACTAAATTGCTGAAGCTGGCTCTGAACTTGTGGTTCTCCAGCCTCAGCCTCCCAAGTTACTGGAACTATAGGCGTGCCCGTCTTGCACATGCTAATTCTAATCCTTAGGGAAAGTAGTGTTTTGTTTTAACACATGGTCAAAGCTAAGCTTCTTCCCTCAGGTGAAAGAACATATAACAAAACCTGCGAATCTAATTCAGGAAGTTAATTGATGCTAAATTTTACAGTTCTTGATAAATATGATAGTATCTATAAACATAAATAAAGGAGTAGTCTAAAAATAGTTTATCTAGAAATACCTAGAGGAAAACAACTTCTTCATTCTTTGGTGGTGTAGTACACAATTCATTTTGCAAATTGGAGAATAAAAAAAGTTATATGATTCATTGTCAATAATTTAAGTTACTAGGCTAGACATTGAGAGGCTTGCATAAAGACTATCAGGTGCAGATTCTCTTGCAGAATGCATGGAACCTGGCAAAGGCAAATAAGGATGCATTTTTAAGCTTGCCAGTCAGCAGAATAGAACAGGTACAGTTCTGGCACTTGGGAAGGTGATGTGGAATGGCTTATTAAGACATACTCGTTTTTTACCAAGGTTACTGTGAATTCTGAAGGGAGTAGTTTTGTGTGTTAGGATTGTAGATACAGAAGGGAGACTATTGGTGTTATACCATAGCTTAAGCAAACTATCCTTCAAAGAGAAATATGGATGAAATATTGTTTTCTCTTTCAGCTTTTATCTGACCAGCATATATGATCATTCAATATTTGAAGCTTTTAGCAAAGTGGTTCAGAAACTGATTCCACAGCTCCCAACTCTGGAGAATTTGCTAAACATCTTTATCTCAGTAAGTAAATAATTTACTCCTGTTATAGTCATTTGAGGAATTTGAGAGGAACATTGCAAAAGTGAAAAGGGTCTTACTTCTGTTTGCTCTTACATCATTTCAAGATCATTTAATTATGATTTTTGAAGATTACTCCTTGATATTGTTCAGTTTTGGAGTTTAACTCCCAAAACGAAAATGTGTTACTTCACTGGCATTAAGTAGAGTGTTTATTCAAGTTGAGGGCATTCATCATCGTTAATAGAACCCTACCAGAGATAGAGAGCATAAGGCTTGCTGCATTAGTCAGGTTTCTCTAGAAAAACAGAGTCAACAGGAAGTATAATTATAAAAGTGGGACTTATTAGGTTGACTAGTGGGATCAGAAGCTGGATAGTCCACAATGGCCGACTGCAAGCTAGAGAGCTGGAAGAACCAGTAGCTGCACAGTCCAAGAGGCTGGAACCCCAGAACAAGAGGGATCAACGGCTTCTGGAGAATCTGCTTTGGAATAGTGAAGAAGTGAGAGTTCAATCCTCAAGACGATTGCAGCAGCAATCAAGAACCCTTACAAGAGGAATCCAGCTTGCATATGCCATCTGCTTCTTTGTTCTTTCAATTTTTTATTTCATCCAAGTCGTCCTATTGGTTGGTGCTGCCCATGCTTAGGGAGGGTCTCCATTTTAGTTGGCTTTCCCACATGCCAGTCATTCCTAGATACACCCTCATTGATACACCATAATCCTCTTGATCCTTGGCATTTCATTGAATTGTCAATCAAGTTGACAATTCAAATTAACCATTACACTTGCTTTTGGTGATGACTCCTTCTTGAATAACTTTTTATTTGTTTAACACTGTATGAATTATGTGCCAAAAGAGTCCTAAGAGTTAGGAAATAGTGCCCAATTTGTTTAGCTACAATAAATAATTTGCAGTAACCCTCCTTTTCATCTCTTCTGTAAGTCCATTATAAAGCTTAAGATAATAAGTTTAAGTTGTAATGCAGTGGTGCAACTTAAATTATTTGTAGCTTAATTTTTGCTCATTTATATTTTATGTTGGGGCTGGCCTATAATTTTATGTAATCTGTACACAGTTTGAAGTCAGCTATCACTTTAAGGCAGCATCTTTTTTGTTTCAGAATTCTGGAATTGAAAAGGCGTTTCTATTTGATGTGGTCAGTAAAATTTACATTGCAACTGATAGTACTCCAGTGGATATGCAAACCTATGAGCTCTGCTGTGATATGATAGATGTGGTTATTGACATCTCTTGTATTTATGGGTAAGTAAAACATTCATAAATGGCAATTAAGCCATCTTTCCCTTTCATAACTTCTTAGACACTTTGCATTTATCTATTTGACTTTAATACTTTTGTTTTAAATGACCAAGGTCTGTAAATAGACCACTTAGCATGCAATGATAATAACAAACAACTATTGAGCAAATGCCTGGCATTATGCTAATAACTTTATTGCATGCATCATATAGTTTAATTCTCAACTATTCCATGAGACAGGAATTACTTATTATACCCATTTTACAGATGAGGAAACTAAAGTTTACAGTGGTTAAGTTTCTAATTGATGCTCCCATTGTCAATAAGGAACAGAAATAGAATTTGAACTCAAGTCTAAATGATTCCTGATCCTCTGCTGAAAAATCTGTCAATATCTGTGGATATAAGTTAATCCTTAAACTCTGAAGAGATATGTCATTAACATTTCTATTAATCCTCTTTGTTACAGAAAATAACTGCTGAGTTTTTTTAAAATACACTTTTGATTTTCTGTGGCCAGCAAAGAATTATAAAACTAAGCAAATGACATTATCTGCTTATTATTAGTAGTTGTATGGTCTTGTGTTCTTAGAAATGTTTTATACACTTAAAATAATATCAAATAAACAGTGAGCCAGGTGCAGTGGTGCGTTCCTATAATCCTAGTGTCTCGGGAGGCTGAGGCAGGAGAATACCAAGTTCAAGGCCAGCTTCAGCAACTTCAGCAAGGCCCTAAGCAATTTAGTGAGACCCAGCCTCAAAATAAAAATTTAAAAAAAGGACTGGGGATGTGGCTCCATGGTAAAGTATCCCAGGGTTCATTCCCCAGTGCCCAATAATTAAATAAATAGAAAAAGAGTGGGGAAGATTTATTGTATTATCAGAGATAGAAACAGTTCTGAATTAATTATACATTTGCCAAACAAGTCTTGTATAGATTGAGTGTGAACTAGCTGTTTCTTAGGATATTAGGATGTTGCTGTGGATACTGGACCTTAGGTTGTCGTCCTGTCGTGGACAAGCTGAACCTCTGGTCCATCTTCCTCTGCACTCATTGCCTGTGACCTGCCTCTCTTGGTACTCTGCCTCCTCTGTCAACTTCTGTGAGAGTGTCAATCTGTTTCTGTCTTCCACTGCCTAAGACTCCTCTGCTCACTCAGTTCAGATTCCCTTGACTGTCACCCCCCAACTCCTGCACACACAAACACACAACACAGTCCCTTCCTGATGGATGGGGTAAGCCATACCTCGTAAGATTGTGGTGAAGGTGGAACCATTAGGCTCACAATGTGCCTTGACCTGGTGGTAGTTCCTGGATAAACTGTAGCTGCCATAATTTATTACTGCTGTTATTATTAAATGCTTTAAAAATAGACCCTATTTCCCAAAATTACTAGCTTGAAGTATCCTATTATTTTTAAGCCATAAGTGGATGACCTTGAAAGAGCCATGGAGCTGAATGAACCCTGATTATGGTCTAGATTGCTGTAGTAATCAAGTACAATGAACAACACAATTAATCTGGCACATATTTAATGACATGTATGATCATTATTGTGCCATATGGTAATTAGACGTAAGTGGTAAGTTGTTTGTGTAAATGCTGTTAATCAGAGTTACTTTTACCCAGCTAAAACAAACAGGGTGAGGGAGGAGGCTAGCAGGAGGAAGCTGGGCTTTACCATCAGATTTTTTTCTGTGGTGGAGTGCAATGTTCCTGAGAACCACAGGATTCAGGAAGAACCAGTCTGGGTCACAAATGATTTGTGGGCACTGGGGTTTCTTTGCTGGAGCAGTGAGCCTGCCCAGTTTACCAGCAGGGGGCCGGGTGGGGATGTTTGTGGAGACTGTGCCCTGCCCCCTTAGATAGTCTAGGAAGGAAGTAGCCCTGTAACTGGAGGACTTGATCCTCTTTCCCAGCTGCCCAGTGCAAAGGACCGGTGTTGAAGGTGGTGCCTCAAGAATCTCAGCTCAGGTTCTGCTCAGAGCTCTACACACACACACACACACACACACACACACTCTCTCTCTCTCTCTCTCTTTAAAATAAGTTCCATTTGTTATGTGTATTCATTGCTTGTAGATGAAAACTTGTAGAACTTAGTTGTAGTTGCAAAACTTCACCAATTTCTACTTGTAATTTTATGGATATTTTTTGGTTGTGTTTGTTTGTTTTGTGGTACTGGGTTGAATTCAGGGGTGCTCTGCCACTGAGTTATATTCCCAGCACTTTTAATTTTTTTTATTTTGAGACAGGGTCTCATTAAGTTGCTGAGGCTGGCCTTGAACTTGCAATCCTCTTGCCTCAGCCTCCTGAGTTGCTGGGATTACAGTGTGAGTCACCATGCCTGGCTTTTTTTTTTCCCCCTAATTAGTTTGTTGTTTTCTTCCTTTTTTTCATTGTGAAATTAATATATATTATAGTATGTATACTTTTATGAAAGCATAAAGAATAAAATTAAAATAGCCCATAATCTTACCACCTAGAGACAGTCACTATTTACATTTTTTTTAATATTTATTTTTTAGTTTTCGGTGGACACAACATCTTTATTTGTATGTGGTGCTGAGGATCAAACCCAGCGCCCCACGCATGCCAGGCAGCGAGCTACCGCTTGAGCCACATCCCCAGCCCTATTTACATTTTTTATATATTTTATTATTACTTCTCTGTGTAGTTTTAAGTATAATGAGATCACTTTGTATATATAATTTTATAACCTGTTTTTTTTATTTAACATTATTACCTAAGAATTTTCCTGTGTTTTGTTAAATGCTATTTATTAATAGACAAAATGTTTGTTATCTATATATTCGAATGTTATATTTACTTGAAAATTTTAAATGCAGTTTTCTTCATTGGGTAAAACATTTTAAATGTTTCAGTTTATTGCTCTTAGAGCATTACTTATAAGCAAGAGAAATTCAGTCTCCCAAGTAGCTTAGCTTAGACTTAAAATTTACTTTTAAGTAGTCCTGTAGAGACCAGTTTAAAATACTTTCAAAACAAAAACAAACAAAAAACCCCCTCCATTTCCTTTAAAATACTCTATAATTCAGGCTCATCGTTAAATCAAGCCTTTCATCCTAGCCCCTGTATATTACAAAATTAAAGCATTGGCTTTTGATATGAATCAGATCAGGTCTGAGGTCCTTCCTGGCTCCACCTCTGTCACCAGCTTTGTCCAAGTTGTCTTTCTTTCTCCAGTCTTAGTTTCTTCAGTGTCTAGCTTAGAGGATTTTTCTGGCAGAAATTGGATAATGCATGGTCAGAACTAAGAATGGTGTGTGTCACATAGTAAATGTTTAATAAATGCTAGCTCTTACTGTGAATTTGATAAGATTTAGCACAATTCCAGTTAAGTGAAAATTCTGGTCAGTTATTCATAGATTTGGGAAATAAATATACATCAAAATGTATACAGCTGTAGATAAAAGGAAGGCTATGGGACATGTCCTTTGCCTAAGATGGAAGTATTCACAAATCTTTGATTATACCAGTGTCTTTCGCGGGTTCAGTTTCTGTCATCAAAACCATCTTAATTATAACAGCAGTTAAAATTCTTTGTACATTTTATAGATTCTCAGCTTTATACTGAGAATCATATATGCATATTTATTTACTTAGGGAACTTTGACGTAATTGCTGTCAGTATATAAATGAGGAAATTGTGGCTCAAAGAAGTTAACTAAACTTGTCCAAGTTCACATGATAAATAAGAGCTGGGTATAAACCTAGGTTTATCTGTCTGCAGACTACACCTTTTCTTAAGAAAATAGACCAACATATTAATTTAACTATTTTGAAAAAATTTCAAGCTACAGGAAATCTTATATCCATGTTGGGATTTACCAGTCATTACTAATTTGCCATGTTTACTCTTTCTTTCCTAATACATACTCTTTGTGTGTTTTTGCTGAACCATCTGACAGTAAGTTTCAGACCTTGATTCTTTGATCTTGGCCACTTGAACATGTATCTGTTAAGAACATCGACATTCACTGTAGGACCATGGTTTAAGTAGCAAGTGGAGCAGATTTAGCCTGGCTATATTACTCTTGTTATTTAATACATAAACCCATATTCAGTTTTTACCAAACGTCCCAATTCTGTCTTTTATAGCAGTTTTTCCCCTTGTTCAGGGTTCAGTCCAATATTTGGCTGTCATGTCTCTTTAGACTCTAATTGTTTTTCAGCCTTTCTTGGTCTTTCACCAGATCATGCTTTTGACAGCCTGGCTATTCTACCATGAGAAAATAAGAAGCCCTTGGCTGTGGAGGGGAGAAGAGTTCACTGAGATATTTTGCTGAATGGCACTGCAAGTGTAAATGACATCATTTTCTCTGTGTTAAAGCTGGTCTCTATTACTGGGTTGCAATTTTTAATTCTTTCTTAATGATCAAATACATTTTGATTTCTGT
This sequence comes from Marmota marmota marmota, assembly GCF_001458135.2. NCBI lineage: Eukaryota > Metazoa > Chordata > Mammalia > Rodentia > Sciuridae > Marmota > Marmota marmota. The sequence goes on along the minus strand of NW_025999842.1, from coordinate 10,786,283 downwards.
CCCCATTTAGTCTCAAAGAAGATGGAGCAGGAACCCCCTATGACAAGGAATCAACAGCCATTATAAAGCTGAATAATACAACTGTTCTTTATTTAAAAGAGGTGACAAAGTTCCTGGCTCTCGTTTGCTTTGTCAGAGAGGAAAGCTTTGAAAGAAAAGGTAATTTTTAAAATGTGATTTAAAAGAAGCACTTCAATTCATTCTGCCTTCCTTGCTTGTTGAATGTGAGTGAATGATAGCATGCCCTTGAAGCTTCCAGACTTTAGTCACAGGCCCTTTTGGCAGGCAGGCCTCAGGTAGTTCAGAGATGGTGGGGTTTCACTGAACCTGCCTGCCCTCTAGTGGTGTGGCTGTGATTGCAATGAGGTGAAGTAGACATGAGGATTCAGCCAGGGGCCTGAGCATCTCTGAAAGTGAATGGTTGCACGGTTCCCGGGCTGTGTCTGAACCAGGAAAGGACTCCCCAGCTTGTGCTAAGGGTGGAGACTCTCCCTCAGTCTCCCTCTGGAAGGTCTAGGTGACAGTGTGACCATTTAGTCTCTTCATGTAAAGGAGGGAGCAGCAAGACATACAGCATTAAAGCTAGATGGTATATGACTTTTTTTAGCCTAAAAAAAGTATATCTTTGTGATGTTGGAAAGTGGGTTCTAGGGATTGAACTCAGCATGCACCACCACTGAGCTATATGCCAATCCTTTTTTTTTTAATTTTTATTTTTTTATTTCTTACATACATGACAGTAGTGGAGTGCATTGCATTCATAATTATCCATTCACAGCACAATTTTTTATAACTATATATAAAATATGTTCACACTAGATTATGCCATTATTCATAAGCTCTCTTTTTTGCATACAATTCTTAATATACCTTTATACCACCATTTATCATATCTCTGTTTGTATATAAAGTATGATGACACCAAATTCACATCTTCATACTTGTATTTTGTATAATGATGACTGTCTCCTTCCACCATCTAGCTAGTCCCCTTCTCCCTCCCTTTTCCTCCCACCTCTATTCCCTATCTAGAGGTAATTTTCCTGCCATGCTCTCCCTCCCTATCCTACTTTGAGTCACACTCCTTGTATCAAAGAAAATATTGGACATTTTGGCGGGGGGGGGATTGGCTTATTTTTTATTCTTTAAAAAATGATTGCAGTACTGGGGATTGAACTCAGGGGTACTCTACCTCTGAGCTACCTTCCAAGTCCTTTTATTTTTTATTTTGAGATAGGGTCTCATTAAGTTGCCAAGACTGTCCTTGAACTTGGATCCTCCTGCCTGAGCCTCCTAAGTAGCTAGGATTATCTGGTATTACAGCTGTGTGCCAGTGTACCCCACCTTCATAATACTAGATCTTCAAAACACAGTGATAGTATCATGATTCCAAAAAGGGAAAATCCTACTTCAAAATAAAAAAATAAAATGGACCAAGGATGTAGCTCAGTGGTAAAGGGTAGGGGTGTTATGGTGGCTTACAGTGCATATTTGCAAAATGTCCATCAGAAAGATTGTATGGATTTATGCTGCTAAGAGATAATGAGTGTGTTCAGTTTTCTGTGTTCTGATTTTAAGAAGTTTACCATTGAAAACTAGTATATTACTTAAATTTGCATTTTCTTTCTTCTTCCTGAAGCTGTGTATTTTTCCTGTTTACTATGACTGACCAAGTTTCCTTGTTTCTTCCCCCACCAAGAATTTTTAATTAAGTGGTATTCATCCTTAATTAAAAATTCTTGATGGGGGAAGAAACAAGGAAGTGGTATTCATCCTTTAATTTTTGTTTCCTTTATTCTTGCTGAAAGCAAGAACAGATAATATATTATAGTCATGGAATTTTGAAGATAGGACTATATATTATTTTACATATGATTTTACTCAGACCCAGAAAATAAAAGCGACTTTCCCTGGAGCTTCCCCAACCAGTGGGCAGTCAGGGACTTATAGAGGCAGTTTTATGTGTGAACATGTGTTTTTAACCACTGTATGCCTGTTTTGTTGGTTAAAGTTATTTCCCAGATTTATTGGTGGTTGATATTTCACAAAGCTAAGAGAAAGAGAAGTAATGTAAATAGTATGCCTTCTCTTCCAAAACCACATAGGCCAATGGCAGGTTCTAAAGTTTAGGGAGAATTACAGTCCCTACCTGGAGATCTTTTTTTTTGTTGTTTTAAATGTTCAGATAGATTTTATTTTAGTTGTCAATGGACTTTACTATTTATTTATTTATTCATTTATTTATTTGTGTGCAGTGCTAAGAATCGAGCCCAGTACCTCACATGTGCCAGGCAAGAGCTCTACCACTGAGCCACAACCCCAGCCCTCTTGTTTGTTTTGAAATGATTTTAGATTTAACAGAAAAGTTGCAAAAATAGTACATAGTTTTCATATACTCCTTATCCACCTTCCCTCACATCTTACATACTAAAACTGAATTTTCAAAACTAGGAAATTAATGGCAATATAATACTATTAACTCAACTATGGACCTTATTCAAATTTCAACAGTTTTCACACAAATGCTCTTTTCAATCCCAGAATCCCCAACTTGATTTAGTTATTTTTTTCTTCTGATCTTTTCCAGTCTGTGACAGCTTCTTGTTTCTCATGTCCTTGACTTTTCATTATGTAGAATTATCTGCTGATTTTACACAGTGGAGATTATGCACTGTGACAAGAGCACCACACAGAAGTGATGTCTGAGTGCTACTATAAGTGGTTTGGATTGTTGTTATGTCTTGTTAGTAGAATGCTAACCTTGAGCTTGATAGTGTAGCATCTCTCCTGTTTTCTTTTTTTGGTACTGAGGATTGGATGCAGGAGTACTCTACTACTGAGCAATATCCCCAGTCCTTTTTATTTTTAACTTTGAGACAGGGTCATGCTGGCCTTTAACTTGTGATCTTCCTTCCTCTTTCCAAGTTGCTATTGTTTCAGGTGTGTGGCTTCTCCTTAAACTTTTGCCCACTGACTTTAATATCCCTCTATGATTGGGGAACTAGATTTAAGCAGGAGTTTATTACACGGGTCTTCCATAAGTTATTCCTAAACTATGACTGACCAAGTTGCCTTGTTTCTTCCCCCACCAAAAACTTTTAATGAAGTGGTGTTCATCCTTTAATCTTTGTTTCCTTTACTCTTGCTGAAAGCAAAAACAGATAATATATTAGAGTCATGGAATTTTGAAGATAGTGGGATCATTTGACAACAAGCAGATTTTGTAAAAATTTATGAAGCTAAGTGGAAATAAATATGAGTTTTAATGTAATAACTAAGAATATAAGAAAATGGGTACATTTAATGTTTGACCTTTTCATATGTACTTTTTTAGGGTGGCCAGTCCATATCTGTCTTCTTGGGACCAAAGGGATTCCTGGGACAGGAAACCTTCAGTGCTGATACTGGGAAAGTCCCAGGTGAACACAATGAGTTGATCACTCTAGCTACCAGGAGTATCTTTAAAGAGAATTTAGTGCTTGTAATGCATGGGATATTTGGTTTTGTTATTCTTGAGTCCTGTTGGTGCCAATAATCTACACTTGACTTTTTCTCATGTTGGTTTCCTTCTGAGTTTTTATTAATGACCTGGTGATGGCTTTGGTGGAAGAGGTAGGCATCTTGGTAAAGGTTAAAAAGTAAGAAAGTCTGAGCTTTCCTCAGGATGTTAGAATAGAACTTATGGGAGAGGAACTTGGATTTGTTAGTTTTTTTTTTTTTTTGGTTATTTTCTTCGAGTTCCCTGAATGTTTTTAAGGTGCAGCTAAGGTTGGGAACTGCTGAATCTGAGAAGGTGAGACTGTATTAAGTGTGGATGGAGGTGATGGTAGTATTTATGCTGTTCACAACTCTGTTCTTGTATTTTCAACTGCCTTTCCTGATAGGGCAGATCTAGCAAACACTTTTTATGAATGCTTATTTCATTTAAAAACCTCACTTGTGAACCTTTTAAAACTAACACGGCAAGATTACTGTCTCATTTTGAAATGTGTGAAGATGAGTGAGTTAAGATTTCTCAAGATCTACCTATAGGATGTCTCTAAAATCTCCTCAAGTTGATCATTTAATTGTACCCTTTGCTTGAGCCAGATTCCTTGAGCTGAGCTTTCTCTCTGTAAAAGTTTATTTTACATATTAGCAGATAATGTTGAGATTGTTCTCACATTTCCTAGTTAGATTTACACTAAAAAAGAGAATTTCTTTGCTCCTTGTTTATTTTTTATTACTTTCCCCCTGATTATCTCACAGGTCTTTTCTTGAGGAAATCTGCTGTGAATGGGTCATACTGCATTTGTGGGTCATTGTTTCTGCAGCAGCAGCAGCAGCAGGGACCACTACCTAGACTTTCCCTCTAGAAGCTGAGATGGTTGTCCCCCTTGCCCGTGCACTTGCAGTTAGTTGTAATACAGAGTTGAAGAATTTCATCCTTGACTGGAATTCCATTTCTTTCTTTGATGGGGTTCTGGAAGCATCACATGATAGATGGAAATAATTGTTGGGCCAGTAAATTTAAAGATGGCAAATAGAACCAACCACTTTATCTTTGGTATAAATATAATGTTGCTTTCAACGCTTTTACTTTTGAGAATGAAAAATGCTTCCGATTTTGGATTATCTTTTATTCTGCTACATTTTCACACTGCTGACTTATTTATAAAATCATAAACAAGATTCTCTTTTGCTATTTCTCCATTTAAAATTTACTTATCATTGAAAAGCTGAACTTTTGTGTCATTGGTTATTGAGTTCCTGAGCTTGGAGCAGGCATGAGGTGACTAATACCATTTCCAGAATCAGGCACTTTGCTTTCCCTAGGGTTTATGAGAATGGTTTAAATATAATAGATATTCAGTAAAGATTGATTGATTAGGGCTGGGGATATAGCTCAATTGGTAGAGTGCTTGCCTTGCATGTGGAAGGTTATGGGTTCAATCCCAAGCTCCAAAAAAAAAAAAAAAAAAGATTGATAGATACTGTGACTTCGATATCTCAGCTGCACTTCAAATCAGGGTCTGCCTCCATTCAGAGTCAATTTACTAATGCCTTTTGGTATTATTATTTCTTAGTTGTATTAAACTTTAATTCTGAAAGGTTAAAAAAAAAAGTGTGCAGTTAGATGGTTCTTAAAATCTTTTGGGCTGGCACACACCTGTTATCCCAGTGACTTGGGAAGCTGAAACAGGAGGATTGTAAGTTCAAAGACAGTCTCAGTAACTTTGTGAGACGCTATCTCAAAAAACAAAAGAACGGGGTTGGGGATGTAGCTCAGTTGGTAGAGTACTTGCCTCGCATGCACAAGGCCCTGGGTTCAATCCCCAGCACCAAAAAAAAAAAAAAGAGCTAGGGATGTGGCTCAGTGTTTAAGAGCCCTTGGGTTCAATCCCCAGTGCCAAAAAAAGAAAGAAAAGAAAAGAAACTCAAAATACTTTTGGGTCATAGATGCCTTTGAAAATGTGGTATATACAATATACATTGGAACCTTTCCTCAGGAAAAAATTTACCTTCACAAGACTGCCTGCAATTCCCACAGCCCAGCAGCAGACCTCTTGGGGAAATCTGGCTGTGAGGTTATAGCTGCTCCTCTATCACCCTCTACTGGCTTGTCCTGGTCATGGCTGACATGAGATTATTTCTGCATGGCATTTATAAATATTTTTGTTCTCTTCTCCAGGGCTTATTGACTATAATTTTCATTGCTTCCGGAAAGCCATACATGAAGTTTTTGAGGTGAGAATGAAAGTAGTAAAATCTCGAAAGGTTCAAAATCGACTTCAGAAGAAAAAAGGAGCCACCCCTAATGGGACTCCTAGAGTGCTGCTGTAGGTGAGGTTTCAGGAACATCTTTTGAAATCAGACCTTTTTGATGAGGCTGCTGCACCATGTTGTACTAAAGAAAGAGGAAGAAGATTGGTACACATGACACGGATTCATTGTAAAAAAAAAAAAAAGTTCCTGCAACCCTCTTGATTTTCTCTTTTTTAAAAATAAAGTAAGCACTTTGAAGCAAAAACTTGTATATTAACCATGAAGTGAAATCCCCTGTACTTTCATTACACAAATGTAAACTTTTATGGTTGATAGTCAGAAAAATCCCATGTGAGAACTGCCAGGAACTGTACATATGTTGCACTTTTTCACTTTTTTTTTTCCTTAGTGAACTGAACTTTGACTTTTCTAAGATCTTTTCTGTACATGGTATCAAGAACATGCCTACTGAAGTCCTTATCGATATAGCAGAAATTAATCCAAAAATGTTAGCTTGGTAATGACTTTTTGTAATATTTGGGGTCTTTACTACTAATTATTGAGGGAAGTAATTTTTTAATGGAGCTGGAATAGATTGGGGCTGTAAGTTCCAGGAGCAGAACTATTCCCTAATACAGATATAAGCAAGATTTTTGTAGAATAATATTATCACCAAACTTATATAAAAATTTATATCACCATGGCTGGGCTTCCCTACCCAACAGTTTTTGTTGTTGTTGTTGCTTTTGTACCAGGGATTGAATCCAGGGACACTCAACCACTGAGCCACATCCCCAGCCCTTTTATTTAGAGACAGGGTCTCACTGAGTTGCTAAGGACCTCACTAAGTTGCTGAGGCTGGTTTTGAACACACAATCCTCCTGCCTCAGCCTCACATGCTGCTGGGATTACAAGCATGCATCACTGCACCCAGCTCCCCACAGCTCTTTACCTCAGCATACACCTCTGTAGTCACTTTACACAGGTAGGTTTTTTTCTTTTTTGCTGCATTACTGTTTTAGAACTTTGGGGACCAGATTTCCAAAATGGTGCAGATCATGGAGAAAAATAACATTCACTAAGGCAGGGTTTCTGGAGGCTCTTCTGTCCTTGTCAGGTGGGGTTAACATAACATCAGAGGCCAAAAAGTTTCCCAAAATGTAGGCAATCGAGAGCTGAAGACTAAAAAAAATACATATACGATTTATGTTTAGTTCCTGTTCAATGGCCTATTGTGCTACATTTAAAATCTTTATTTGGAATTAGTTTTTTATTGCTCCATGACCACAGTGAATGGAGCAAATCTCCCATCTCCACCATAGAGCTTAACCCTGTTGGTTCCATTTGTCAACTTGAGTCACCTTTTTGTCTGTATAATGTGCTTGATGTCCTCTGCCTGTTCCCACCTTGTGACTAAAGTCAATTAATAACCAGTATGTTCTGCAAAGTTGAAGAGCCATCTTGAAACTCCCAGACAATCAGTTGGAAAAGGATGGCCAGAAGAAGATAAAGTCTGCTGTGCAATTTTTTTCTGTGAAGTTCATTCACTTCTGTTTAACTTAGATTAGTAGGAAATCAAGAATCTTGAATCTTTTTTGGAAGTGGATACTGGGAATTGAAACCTAGGGACATTTTACTCCTGAGCCCTGTGCCAAACCATTCCATGATAATTCTTTCTTTCTTTCTTTTTTTTTTTTTTTTTTTTTTTTTGTGGTGGTGGTACTGGGGATTAAACNTTTTTTTTTTTTTTTTTTTTTTTTTTTTTTTCATACTGGGGATTGAACCCAGGGGACCTTAACCACAGAGACATCCCTAGCCCTTTATTTTGTATTTTGAGGCAGGATCTCACTAAGTTGTTTAGGGCCTCGCTAAGTTGCTGAGGCTGGCTTTGAACTCAAGATCCTTCTGCCTCTGCCTCCCAAATCACTAGGATTACAGGTGTGCACCACTGCATCCGGTTTCCAAATAAATAATTCTTTCTATACAAAGGTTAGCATTCTATAGCATGCTTGTGGGGCATTAAAAAAATAATTTGTTTAAAACAGAGCCTCCTAGGGTTATCAAAGCTGGTCCTAGCAAAATATATAAAGTCCCTAAAGCACCTTGTCCTTGAACTCTCCCACTTCTCTCAATGGCTTCTTTCCAACTTCTCTTTCCTCTCCCTAAAGTCCTATTCCTTCAAAGATGGTAGCTGGAATTAAAGTTGGTAGCAGATTGGGCTTTAAGGTTTGAGCCTCCCAAGAGTCTAAAAATCACTAAGGCACCCTAACTCCCTTTCCTCATGACTTCTGCTCACAAACCTGGCTGAGCAGGAGTCAGGGTTCCAGGGAAGTTTTCCTGATTTCTGGAGCTATCTCCTATTGGACTTTTGCCAACGGGTCTGAAACATGTGGGTTATTCTTACAAATCTAATTCTCTAGGATTTTTTACAGGATGTTTCTCTTTGAATAAGCAAATACAGAGTCAAATTTCTAACATTACTTTATTGTCAAGATAGAGACACTTGTCTATATGGTAATTCACATGTTAAATATATCAATGTATATATATTTAAGAACCAGGTGGAACTTTCATTTTTAAGCTAGGTATATGATGGGTTTTATTAAAATGTGCCTTAAAAGCCTATTACTTCAAGAGTAAATGATTCTTTGGGGGAAAGGCAAAAATAATCTGTGACACAGGACCCACATTCATGGTAGTAAGTGCACTCTTTGGTTAATCACATGCTAATATAGATGACATGTTAATATAGATGACTGCCTCAAACCGTGTGTGACAATGATCTCTTAATTAAAAAAAGATGTAGGAATTGTGTCTAAGTGTTCAGTTTTTCAAGTTTGTTCAACTGGAATTGCAACACCTTTTCAAATCCTTTTGCATTTTATTTAGATATGGGAGTTTGCTTACTGCAGTGTGTCTCACCACATTTTGTACTCAAACATGGTTATAAACAAAAGTCCACAGCTGGGGATGTAGACCTGCCTGCCACGTGCAACAGCCTGTGTTTGCATCATGAATTAACAGCCCCCAAAACAGAAAGGCCAAACGTGGCTATAGTGGTGACTGTACTGAAACATTTTTGTTTGACTCTGAAGCTTGCAAACTTGATTGCAGGTTTCTAGAGCGAGGTAGTCCTTTATCATTTTGAGTCATTTAAAACCTCTACATAGAGGTGAATTAGACTGTGAATTATCATCTTTGGTTATTTTCAGTGATGTAGATTAATGTGAATGACTAGTATGGAGTGTCATTGAAGGAATATAAATAAAGAACTGGTTAACATTCACAAATATGTTATTTTATGAACACAATATATACGTTGGACCCTTAAATATAAAACAACTAAAAAGCATATCATGACTAAAAAAAAATCACAGAAATACTGTTATATATGGGTTATATACCAACTCTGTCCGTATTCCAGAAAAACAGCTGAACTGTCATGATAATTGAAGTATAGTGTGCATTTGACTTGTATAGACTGCAGGTAATTTGTAGTCAGGTATAGTTTATGTTTTACTTCAAGCAGCACATCCTTTATAATGATTGTTAAACCTTTGCTTTCAAGAATGTTAACTGCCAATTTAAAAGCATGTTCATGACTTGGTATGGTTTTCATTTTCCTTCAAGTGTATTCATAACTCTGCTTTCTGGGAAGAGAATGGTCTCTTCAGTTAAAAGAAAGTATGGCCTTTCATTTTTGAGGGATGGTTGACCACATGCGTATATCACTATTTCATCATCCCTCTGAGGTCTATTTAGTAATCTCTCTTTTTCAATTTTTAAAAAAATTTTTAGGTGGGTCTCATTATACTCAGTATGCTCAGGCTGGTCTTGAGCTCCTGGGCTCAAGTGATGTTCTGCCTCAGCCTCCCATGTAGCATGTACCACCATGACCGGCTATTTAGTATAATTTGTCTTGATTAATCAGTTCTCACTTAATGGAAATGCAGATAAATCATTCTAAATTGAACTTACACTTTTATTTTTGAGGTGTGTGTGTGTGTGTGTGTGTGTGTGTGTGTGGCTGAGGATCAAATCCAGGGCCTCACAAATGTTAGGCAAGTGCTCTAGCACTATACTACACTTCCAGCCCCTTTAAACCTTCCTATTTCTCCATGTCTTTATAGGGGAACATATATAAACTTTATAGTTTACTATCATTTCAGTAAACTTCAGATATTTATTTTTGCTGCTCTTGCCTTAACCTTTAGTCATCTGGAAACCCTTTTCCTAACAGTCCAATTTATCACACCTTACTTTGCTTATTAGTGAAATTCCATTCTACTATGACCTTTACAGATCCCCTGAGAGTTTTCAGAAAAGGCTAGATGTTATATCTTAAATATAAAATTCTGTTTTTTAGTAGAAAACCTGATCTGAAATAATTATTTCCAAGATTTTAAGTCAATGATCACGTTGAATTTGAGAGGAAAATGTCATTAACAGAATTACTTAATAATAGAGTAATTCTGTTTTGAAGAACTATTATATGACTAACCCTCATAAATCCAAGAGGTAAGTAAGTACTATTGCCATTTCAATTTTTCAGATGAGGACACCAAGACCAAAGAAGTAAAACAACTTGGTTAAGATCATCTGGCTATTAAAATATAAGGCCAGGAATCTGACCCTGGAGTCCACTCAACTACAGCTATAAGCAGCTTTATAAATATCACTTTAAAAGCCTTCCTTTCACAAATATGAAGGGAGCATTTGATGATTAGGATTTACTGCTGCATGAGTTAATGTGCTGTGATATTTAAAAAGAAATACCTATTCTTACATGCATCCTTACATATTTATAGAACCAATGAGAAAAGTTCTAAATGTACTTAACTCAGAAGATATTCACCAGGATTACGCATCTTTCTTCTTAAAACATTAAATAACTCATGCCCAAGATAACAGAGATTGTTTAAATATCAAGAGGAAATTTAAATACCTTTTATAACCATTTGGTTTTCTAAAAGGGGATGGCATATTGAACTGAAGAAAAATCAAGAAAGAATAAATCTTTGGTTTTAACTGCATTTGACATTTTACCTTGAGTTTACAGCATATGTAAAAATCACTTAGAGAAAATGAAACATTGATTGGGATAAATTCAAAAAGGTTCATTTCAATCCTAATCTTTTCTCAAATTCAGACCCGTATTTTAAATTGTCTCTAGCCTACATTTGCTGGAATCTTCTATAAGAAGCATCTCATTCTGTGTCTAAACTTGGCTTCCTTCTTGCTAAATCTCCTGCAGTGAAGGGTGAAGATGGGTCCTCCCTAGAGCCCCTGCCAGACACTTGAGTCTTGTACCTGACTCTTCCTTCCTGCTCACCTACCATCACTCACTCCACTCCCTCAGTTCAGCCTAACAAATGTCTATTGAATCTGTTTTCTCTCCATTTCCCCTAATTTAGAACTCAACAGCTTCTTCACCAGTTTGCCTGCTTCACCATCTTTTCCATTCTCCACACAAGATCCACAACACTGATCCACAACACAAGACCTTTCTAAACCACAACATTGCTGACTTTTTCACTCCCTTAACACCTAAATTAGCTCTCCATTACTTTCAGGTACCAGTCTAAACTCCTTAATAAAATTAGCAAGCCCCTGACTCCCTGCTCCTTAATGACCTCTCCAGCCTTGGCCCATCCTGCCTCCACAAAGCAGGATAAACTGCCCATATAGTGTGTAGCAAATAGAAGGAACCATGAGTTTTATTCCTCTTATATATCATTTTCTTAGGGAAATTATAGTATTCTCTTATCCAACAAATTCTTAATAGGGCACCTACTATATGCCAAACACTGGTGGTAAAATAGCTAAGGGTACCAGATATGAAATAGATACCAGAGATGAAAAGGATTTTAATATCTAAAAACAATAGAAAATAACCTAATTTTAGCTATGTCCTTGAAAGGGTCAGTCTTTGGGGTTTGGGGTTTTGTTTTTTGAAGAGGGGGTGTTGGTGATAGAACCCAGAGGTGGTTTACCACTGGACGACATTTCCAGCCCTTTCTGTTTTGAGACAGGATCTTGCTAAGTTGCTTATGGCCTTGCTAACTTGCAGAGGCTGGCCTTGAACTTGGAATCCTCCTGCCTCCACCTTCCAAGTTGCTGGGACTACAGGTGGGCACCATCAAATGGACATAAATGTCAGTTTGTAGAATTGCAGCTGTTTAGGACTTTGCCACTCTCCAGCAGAAACCAAGGACAGAGACAACTAGTACCCAAGAAGTGAGTCAATCTATATCAGATCAATAGCTAAATTTAATATGAGTTTAATGTTAAGACTAAATATACTATAAGAAATAGGCCATAAAAGAAGAAATGTTTATTGAAGTAGTGCCTTTCTTTGTTAAGAGGTAAATTATCTTAAAGGAATGAAGTTTTAAAAGTTATCTTAATGTTCGTACTTTGCTAATTTAACAAATATATAAAATCATTATCAGAATTAGATTTAATAATTTAATTTTATTAGTTTCTAGTCTTTTTGATCTGTTTGTACCAGCAGAGTGTATCACCTAAGGCAGAAGCCTACATTCTCTTAATATATTGATATGAGGAATAGTGTATGTGAGAAGAATCTGATGATAGGATATAGGGCAGATACAGGCTCTTTTAGATTATTTAGAAGTTGGAAAGCCTGGGTGTAATTTTAATTTGTACCAGACTTAGCCTAGGGAATCCTTAAAAGGTCTACTTTTATCAGAAATGATAGATAAGTTCAGGCTGCTATCTTATTTCAGTTCTATTAGTATCTTTGCAGTTTTCCTCAACAGTCATGATAAAGTGAAAATGTAGGCTTTAGTATCCCTTTTGTAGTTTTAAAGATACTTCAAATGTGTCATGTTATTCCCCAAGGAACAATTCATTTCCATGATTAAAAAAAATCAAAATAACATCTTTAAGACTATCTTAGTAAATACCAGTTATATTCTTTTATAATATTATTGCTTTTTCTTTTCTTTTCTTTTTTTTTTTTTGGCTGTACAGGGTATTGGATCTAGGGCCTCATGCATGCTAAGCATGTCCTCTACCACTGAGCTACATCCCCAGCTCCTCAATCTTAAAAACACATAAAATATTTTCAAAAAGAAGAATGTTCATGTGAATTGTAAACTCATATCTGAAGCAATGTTTGGATGTCATGTAACATTTCCCTGGGACAGAACTGTAGGAGTTGACCCTTTATGAAATCTATTTTAAACCTGTTGTACAATAAATATAGTCCACTTTGCAAACTCACACACATTATTTTTTAAAAATCTCATGAAAAACCATATCCACATGCAATGCATCTGGCATTTTCTCTTCCATTTCCTTTAAAAAAAAAAAAAATCTCACAATCCACAAACGATTTACAGCCCACAGTTCCTAAAACAGTGCTACAGTGACACATTGACTGGATCAGAGATACCCCAGGATTTTGTTTCCAGCCTAAAATATTTTTGTTCTCCCTTATATTTTAAGGTTTTAACAAATGGAAAATTCTGAGTAAGTCTGGCTTTTTTCCTTTCACTTGATGAAGGGTTTCTACAGTGTTTACTAGAGCATTTTTACTTTTCGTGTGCATCCTTGGATATTTTTGTATGTTGGGTAGTATTAGGGGTAAAAAGTGGAGGGGGGTTGTAGTCCTGAGGAGATCATCCTTGCTATAGGCTATCCATGGCCATATTATGATAATTAACTGTATTTAGAGTTTAGTGACTCATGAGCTCATCTCTAATTCCTATGGGTCCTTTCTTAATTCAGAAGACATTGGTCTTATTTAGTATTAAGAATCCACCAAAACTAAAATAAATAAATAAATAATCCACAAGTTTGTGCTTTTGACACCCCCAAGAACCTGCAAGCCTCTTCCACATGAAAGAAAACTGATCAAGCTCCTCAGAATGGAGGAGGACATTAACTGGTGTCCAGCTGCCTGACACCTGAATATCCTGTGCCCTCGATCTTTACTAATAAGGTCCTAGGGGTAAGTGGGATGATTCCATCCCCAAACTGAGTCATAAAACTAAGGGCTCTCTTGTGAATAGGCCCCCTGTTGAGACATTGCTCAACTACAATAGAGCAAGTTAGACCTCAGTCCCATGCTAACCACACCACCTTGGTGGAGAATTCCATTCCTATAAGCTACTTCTATTTGGCTATTTCCATTATGGCCCATGTCCCTCAGGCTGCCACTTATTTTCTGTTTGTCCTTGTAGAGAGCTAAGCCCTCCCTGTAGTACTCTGCCTTCTGCCACTAGAAAATAACCTGGAACTAATACTGAACTTAGACCATTGTAAGTACCTTTAGTAATTAGGTTTTTGTTTCTCCTCCCTGCAAAGCAGTGCAGCAAAGGGGTTAACATGGGGAAACCTGTCATATATGTCTTTCCATCTCAGTGACAGGGGAAGGAATTCAACCGGGGTTTATAATGTGCAAGTGACACTAATTCAAATACTGTTTATCTTAAAGCTCTAATAATCATCTATATGCTTCAGAATGCAGAATCCCATCCCTACCCCCATCTTCTTGACTAAGAATATCGAGGGAAAGGTCTAGAAATCTGTATTTTAAATGAGCAGTCTAGGCAATTAATTTGGGAGATGTTATTTTCCCAAGTTAAAGGGATGGGGAAGGGAGATGATCTGGGATAAGGATTGGAATCACCTAGAGGAGCATTCTTTTTTTTTTTTTTAATAATGGGGATTCAGCCCAGGGGCACTTAACCACTGAACCACATTCCCAGCTCTTTTTTATTTTTTGAGACAGGGTCTTGCTAAGTTGTTTAGAGCCTAAGTTGCTGAGACTCTTTGAACTAGAATCCTCCTGCCTCAGCCTTCCTAGGATTACAGGTGTGCATCCCCATTTCCGGCAGCATTCTTCAATCTTCCACACCTACATATACATATGCATACATACATATATGTATACACACATACATATATATGCATCTCAAGTGTTAGTGTCTTTTTCCAACTTGATTGTGCAGATTTGAAAATCTACATTATTTAAGCTACAATTTAAATGTAAACTTATAGTTGTAAATTATATAATTTAGTCTATTTAAAATCATTTATTAATTTGCATTCTTAAATACTCATTCATATTTAATATCAAATTACACAAATTTGTACTAATTTTAAAAATTGTTTTTTTCTCAATTCTATTCAAACTCTTCATATGCATCTTCTACAGCTGGGTCTTTACCAATCTTTGAAACAACATTTTTTGTGATCATGAAACCAGTATGGAAAACCAGGATCTGGTCCTTGTTCCCCTGGTGTTGAAGATAAAACACCAAGAAATACCCAGGGAAGAGCAAAAAGTTTTATTTTAAAGGATGGAACAGAGAAAAAGAGACTTCTCTGGAGAGAAGGGGGTCCAGAGCTAGTGCCTGAGTGGGGTGTCTTGCTCCTTGTATAGATTTTTGGTTTTTTTCTTCTCGGTGTTCCCTCCTCCCATCCTGCCTACTGGTGACCAAAAGTGCAGGAAAGGAGTCCCCCAGGGGGTACTCATTAACAACTCCTTGCTGGGAGGAACAATTCCCTGGAAGCCAGGTAGAGAAGGCAACAGGTTTCCAGGAGGAGGAAGTGTTCTGGAGGTATCAGCATTTTATTTTGAATCAGCCCCCATCTTCCTAACCCAATCACTCATTATATATCTGTGCTATCTGTCCTTTGCCCTGGTTTCAACCTAACAAGTTCCTTCCAGTTTTTTAAGATAGAACAAGCTTTAAATTGAGTAGGTTGTTGTTAGTGGAGATTTTACTGAATTTCATGTACCCTTCCTTAAATATTAGACAGTTTTTTTCCCCCCCAGTACTGAGGATTGAACCCAGGACCTTGTACACGTTAGGCAAGTACTTGGCTACCAAGCTCCCCCTAACCCTGGACAGTTTTTTGTTTTTTACTACATATTTACCATCTCCACAAATGAGTACTTCTCATATTTCTTTATTTGATGATTACTTAAAAGCCTACTAATTTCCAATATGTGTTTGACAAGCTCCTACCCTCAGGAATAATTAGTAAACATGTTTTTTGCCTTTTCCCCCCTATTTTGTTGGGTGAGTTTTATAACTGAAAACTGCCATCACTTCAGGTTCTTTCAAGACATCATGTCTTCCTGAAGAGTACTTGGTTTAAAAAGGACAAAGTAAAGACAAAAATATAAAGCAGCTTTTCTGATAAATTATATTTTTGGAAAAATTTCACTTCCTATTCTGGCATACATTGTATATATTACTATTTAAGAACATCTGCACCTAAACCTAATTTCCAATCCCCCCAGGGAAGTTAAACTGGCCCCAGTATTTTCTAATGGGATACTAGAAGGGAGATTGATTGGGGCATACCTGCACCTTTTGGTTGTGTAGGGCTAAAGAATAAACCATAGGAAAATCCTGGGCTGCTTTTTAGAAGTTGATAAATTGGTTATTATTCAAAGTTTGCCTATAGTTGTAAATTGCATTTTAATGGGAAGCAGCATGGGGTTGTTGATTATTCTGACATTAGTAATATTGCCCCAAATGCCTTGTGGCTGAATTATAAGAAGTTCCATAATTCATCTATAAGCTGATCTTTGTCTATAAAAAATGTTTCATGTATCTATGAATGATCTTTTTTTGAAGTTTGTGGATGCTATAGTGGTGAATAAAATATCAATTTGTTTAAAAGAATTGAACTCAGAAATTTTTTTGTCATTTTGCATTTTCCTCATGAATAATCAACTGCTTTCACTGTGGGGAATTAAGTTTTAAGGTATTCAGGTTAGTTTCATCACTCAGCAAGTGGCCAAAAGAGGTTCAGAAAATGACAAATTGGGGTGACTGAGGCACAAGAAAAAAAGGCAGGAGTAGAGTGGCAGAGGGACAGTGCCCCAAAGAGCTATTAGGAGGGAACTCAGAAGGAGAGGGGAGATATAATAAGGCCCCAGATGTCTGCTAGCACACCCTGAAGTGCCTGTCTTCTCACCCATGAACTGAAAGTTTTATCTTAACTGCAGGTGTTTCCTTTAGAGCTAAACTTAGAAAATGAAATCACTCTTGCCAAACTCATGGGTTCATCAGGACTAAAGACCAAGGAAGATAAGTATTGTAATTTTTGTTACTAATTTTAAATTATGGGGAAAAAGATAAAGAAATGCAATCCATGCAAATAAAGCAAAAGCACATCCTATGAATTTCTTTTTCCTCATCCCTGATACCAAAAGTTATAATTCTGGAGATGTCAGGAAATTCAAAGCTATACTAGCAAATTGTATAATAAAAAAGCTATAGTAAAAATTTTTTTAAATAGTGTTGTATAGCCTGGTGTAGTGGCACATGCTTGTAATTCCAGCCACTGGAGAACTGCAAACTCAAGGCAACCTCAGCAACTTAGTGAGGCCCTAAGCAACTTGGCAAGACCCTGTCTCAAAATAAAACATAAAAAGGGCTTGGGATGTAGCTCAGTGGTAAAGCAACCCTGGGTGGGTTTTATTTCTAGTACAAAATAAATAAATAAATTGTAAACAACCATTTGCTATTGTATTTAGAAAACACTTCCTTGCTTATTCATAAGAAAAAAACTTTTAAAATGAGAAATGGTGTCCTATAAGTCATCTGATAGAAGGAACCTACTAAACTAGTATTAGGAGGGTCCCTACTGCGTTTCAAATATACTCACTTGATATTTTCTCTGAAATATATTATTATTAAAATGTTAAAATTGAATAAACAGGTAAAGAATATCATGAGTATTACAGAAACTGAGAGAAAAAAAAAACGAAGAGATTTTGTCCCCTGGATCTCTCCACTGACCACTAGATGTTAAGCAAAAGCACAGCTAATAAACCTGCAGTGCAGTAAGTGGGGGTGCAGGTAAAAACAAAGAACTCCTTCCTAGCTGACATTTTGTTTAGGTAACCAGAATTTAAACTCATTTCCCTGATAATGACATAATCAACATCTCCATTACAATACCAGCCACATCACGGTGGGAATATGTCTTATGTTTCTTATTAACCAATCCAAAGAGGAAATCCTAGGGGGAAAACAAGAAAACAACTGTGGCAGGTTTTGTTTCTTCTTTCTTTTCTGAAAAAAATTTAAAAATTCTAAGAATTCAAAGTAATTAATAAAATGTTTTTAGTTAAGACCATATATGGCTTTCCAAGCTGTTTCTCTTTTTAAAATTTTACTTTAGTAAGATATTGTGTAAAATTAGACAATTCATATTATACATCTAAGTGATAACAGCATTATTGTTTGTAAATATCTTTATTATAGAAAAGTATCTAAAATGTTTATAGTTAAGACCATATATGGCTTTCCAAGCTGTTTCTTTTTAAAATTTTACTTTAGTAAGATATTGTGTAAAATTAGACAATTCATATTATACATCTAAGTGATAACAGCTTTATTGTTTGTAAATATCTTTATTATAGAAAAGTATCTAAAATGGGATTTCAACTCTTAAAATATCTATGCTTTATAACAAAGGCTCAAGATAAATATACTAAAATATTAATCACAGCCATTTCTGATCAGGAGGATTGTGGGATATTTCAATTTTGTTCATAATCCAAATACTGAACAATAATCACATTGTTTTGATGATCAGGAAATAAGTCATTTTAAAAATGTTTCTAATGCTGAAGAATAACTATCTTAAAATGTGTGACCCAAAAATAGCACTGAAATTTTAAGAAACATATCTCTCTTTTCAAATGGTTGGGGATAGGTCTGGTGTGACACAGATGGCCTGATTCATTTTCAGTTTAGAAAAAACAATCCAGATTTCAGAGTCTGAAGACCTGCATTTGAATCAGGGTTCTAAATTTCTGGACAGTTGTTGAAGTTTTTAAGAATCTTCATGAAATAGATTTCAAAGTATTCAAATTAATAAATATAAATCTTAAAAAAGAAATCCTCAGAAGGGTAAGAACTTGTAGTTGAAAACTGAAAACTTAAGTGAATAACTTGATTCCTCCAAGACCTCAATTGTCTTTATCTGTAAAATGAGTATAAATAATCTGTGCCACTGCCTGTTATAAGAATAAATAAGTTGATCTATGTTGAATGCCTGATACACTACACAGTAGGTACTAAGTCCAGACCTTGCTCTAGAGTGCAAATGGAGATGGAAAGGAAAAACAAATTATACCAATATACCAAATTTCATATGGGTTAGAACTTACTTGCCTGATATAGTTTATAACTTCCTTCTAGGAAGAAATAAGTGTTCTTGATAAAATATAAGCAATTTTGGATAAATTTAAAATTTCTGGGAAACTAGCTTCCTTCCCTCCCAGCTGACTCTGTCAAGAATCTATTGACTTTTTAAATAGAATTACTCTTCTTTTTGTACCTAAGTACTTTTTTCTCTGTAAATTTCTCTGTCTAGAGAAAATTTGAAATTGGCCTTGCTCTTGCAGCAAGATTATAAAATTAAGTTTTGACATATACCCGTAACTAAACTGTCGGAATAGATTTGTTGTGTTTAACCAAGGATGGAGAAGCTATACTGGCTCCTACTAATCCAGTCTTGTGGGGAAAAGAGCCCCAGGGGGCAGACTAGGTACTGGTGGCTTTCACAATGAAAGAAAAGTAAAACATCCTCCTCCCAGCCTTTTGCGGAGAGGAAAATTCAGGAGAGCCCCAGAAGCAAATTGAACCCAGAGGCTGATGATCTGATCAACAACCGAATTGGCAGGCCTGGCTATTGTAAGGCCTACTGCATAAACTAGAGGCCTTTACAGATCTGTGGCAGGAGAGGGTGTAAAGTGTTGATAATCTGAAGATTAAAAACAAAAAATAAATGAGTGAATGAAGCAGCACATTTGAATCTGGTTTTATTTTCCTATTTCAACCTGACTATCAGTTTACTATTCAAGAAACACCACCATGGAATGGCCTAAAAGATACCATCTGATTTAAATAAAGTTCACTTCTTTATTCCTCCCGATTTCACTCTGGCAGTAGTATGTACCTGTAATAGGAGGATCGCAAATTGGAGACCAGCCTGGGCAATTTAGCAAGACCCTCGGGGTGGGTGGGAGAGAGGTGGGGTAAGGGAGCTGGTAGAACGCTTGCCTGACACACCTAGATTCAATCCATAGTACTGCAAAACCAAAGAGCTGCTCGTGAAATCCAGACACTAAGAAACCCACTTATAGTTTTAGATGAACAATATAAAACAAATCAAATTTAAGACTCTTCTATATAACAAAAACTTGCCCAACCGGATTAACCCTCTTCATCCCACCTAGAAATCCTCCCTTCAGTCTTCCCACCACCCGGGGTCCTTCCACCCTCCTTTCCTGAGGTCTCACAGGCCTTATGAACCCACATTCCTTTTTCTCGGTCCCACTCTTTCCACAAAGAAGTATGAAGTGTGTCCCTTGAGTTTTAACCTTTCATACTCGTATTCTTTCACTTAAATTCAATGCGACTCCCAGTTTGATTTTTGGACAAGTTTTATTTTTTAAATTTCCCGAATTGCCTAAAACGGTGTCTTGCATCTTATCAAGTCTGAGGGGAAAATCATTATAAAATCCTACTCGATTTTCTCTCATCGCTGGCTTCCCCCCACGTAAGCCCATACCTCACCCCAAACAGCTACTGGACTCAGAAGCACTGCACGTGATCGACCCCGTGGGCCCTCGCCACCCGCAG
>NW_025999842.1:10694187-10765865 GCF_001458135.2 Marmota marmota marmota | reverse complement strand
CGGGCTCTCGCCGCGGCTCCCCGGGAACCGCCAGAACCCCTTAGCACCCGGCCTCTCCTTTCCCCATTTTCTCCCCATAGAGCCGGGTCATAAACTGGTGCCTAAGAACAGGTGTAAAGGTGATGTCCATGGGTAATAGTCAACAGCCCCTTGCTGTACCTGCATCCTTGATACCGTAGTGATTCCCCCTCCGCGCCGCCGCTGCTGGACTTGTATAGTTTTTTGATTCACTCACATTAGAGTGTTGGTCGTTTAAATATCCTATTTGCAGCATTTGGAGCAAATAGAATTACACACACGAAGGAAATGTTCTGCAACTAAAATGTTTAACCAAAGAGCCAAAAAACTAGTTGAGCCATGCACTTGAGATGATTTTGTCATGACTTAACCATGATTTTTGTCAAACTAGCTGAATAAGATATATATCTGAATTCAGTCACAAAGATTTTTCTTTCCCGCATTGAATTTCCCTGCTTCATTCATAAGCAGCTCAAACAACCCTAGTCTCCAGTTATTTTCTGGTGCATTAAAAAAAAAATGCAAGAAAAGTAACCAGCTCTCTCAGATTAAGACAGAACTTAACTAATCAATGGATTCCATAAAAGGTATTTATTCTGTCTGTATCTTGATAAATTTGTCAAGAGAAAGAACCTCAGTTCAGCTCTGAATGGTAAATCATGGGATGTTACTGATGGTTTGACCAATTCTTGCTGCTGCTTAGAATTTTCTTTCCAAGATTGCTACCTATTAGAAATGAGCAAGGATATCGTCTTTTCAGAAAGAGTTGACATTATGGATCCTTAATTATTTTTTTGTGGTATTGAGTAATGAGCCCAGGTTGTCACACATGCTAGGTAAGTATTCTACTACTGAGCTACATCTCCAGCCCTTTTATTTTAACTTTGAGACAGATTCTTGCTAAGTTGCCCAGGTAGCCTTGAACTTGCCATCCTCCTGCCTCAGCTTTCTTAGTAGCCATGATCATAGGCATGTACCACTGCACCAGGTGTAAATCTTTCATTTTTTAAAAAAAATGTTCAGAATATTCAAAATAAAAAATAAAAACATAGCTCAATCTCCAGTACCCTTCCTCCCACCCACCCCCCAAAATTCAGAATATGCACAACAGCTCTAGAATATTGCTTGAACAGCTTTATTGGCCTGAGTGCTGTCAGGCTAAAAAAAGGTCCTTAGGTGACCAACTGTGTAAAATCAGTCAATAAATTTTGGGCATTATAGACTATAGTCTGCTGAAGGTTATGACTTCTGTAAGAATGTCTTAAGACATAGATTCAATTTCAGTAGGTTCACCAGTTAAGAATTTCAGGAGGGCTGGGGATGTGGCTCAAGCGGTAGCGCGTTCGCCTGGCATGCGTGCGTCCCCGGTTCGATCCTCAGCACCACATACAAACAAAGATGTTGTGTCCACCGAAAACTAAAAAAATAAATATTAAAAAATTCTCTCTCTCTCACACTCTCTCTAAAAAAAAAAAAAAAAGAATTTCAGGAATTAAAAAAATAAATTAAAAAAGCTCATCACTTAAGAATCTCAGGAATAGAAAAAAAAGATCAAAGAGAAAGAATAAAAGTTTAGTTTTTGAGATTCAATGGTAGAATGTTTGAATTTTTTAGATAGCAGTTGGTTTAAAGAAAACTCTGTGATGAAACTGGGCATGGTGGCAAACGCCTATAATCAATCCTAGCAACTCGGGAAGCTGAGGCAGGAAGATCACAAATTTGAGGCCAGCTTAGTGAGACCCTGTCTCAAAAAAAGAAAGAAAGAAAGGAAAGATTCAATTTCCAGTACCAAAACAAACAAATAACCCCCCACAAAAAACTTACATATGTAATCGTGTGGTGACTCCTTAGCTGCATGGTTCATTAGGACAGCTGGGATACTTAGTGCAATGTCCAGAGAATAATGCAGTATGAGTAGTAGTGAAGGTTAGAATGGAAACTTTTGGGGTTCCAAGAGTTGTTAGGGGATTTTGTTCAGTTTTGATAGGCTAGTATAGCTAAGATTTAAAAATTCTCCAACTTTAGAAATTATCCAGAATCCTGTAGATTTCCAAAGTATGCAGCTTATTACCAGTTGGTTGCACTTTGGTTGACATCCTTGTAGCTGTGTCAAAAATTGCATTCTCTTTTTGGTTTTATTTCCGCAAAGATGATGTTGCCATTCTAAAAAGTATTTTTTTTTAAATCTTTTTATTTATTTATTTATTTATTGTCTGGATCATTTGGAGTTCTTGGAGAAGGATGAATTAGATGAGGTGTGGGACTTACTAAAAATGCTGAGAGGCATAGTGAAAGTGTTTTTTTCCTTAGTTTTATTCTCAGACCTTTGATAATGCCTATGTGAATGCAAGTGATTAAAAACACCACACATCCTTTTTATCTGACGTGGGGTTGTATTACATGGGAAAATTAAATGAAAACAATACAGACAGCTGGTTAAAGGCCTGTGTCCATTTATTCATTTCATAGGGGGAAATCTTTTTATGATTTTTTTTTCTGGAATGGGCTTGGGATTGTGGACAGAGCTCTGTGTAGGGACACCTCATAAACTTCTGATTAGCCTGCAGTTGTCTCTGGATCAAGCTCTCTGATCCCTGTTTGGTTCTCCTCTGCCCCAGGTGATAGGGTCTTGTAGTTCAAAGTAGGGAAACCTATATACAAGGAACTTTCCTTAGCACCTTTCCTCAGAAGGAGGCTATGGACACGTGCAGCAGGTGATAGGAACATGAGAGACTGGTCCAAAGATGCCCCCCCACCTTCACGGTTCTATTCATGCCGCTGGTGTTGACCTCACCTTCATGCTAATCATTCCCGGCTTTACTATCCAACTCAGACCTTTCTCCTAAGCTATAAATATATAGAATTTACTGATGACTCAACATCTTCACTCAGATTTTCTACAGATTGAAAAAAATAATGAGATATAAAAACTAAACGCATTAGATTTCTCTCCTTCGCAGACCCCAGACTTGTTCCTTATGCTGGTATTTCTCATCTCAGGGATTTGACCGCACTCAGGCACCAGTAGGAATTATTGATTTCTTGGTCAACTCTTTTGTACTATCCCTATCCTGAAACACATAACTCCCCTCCTCCCAGCCTTCAGTCACTATTGTCACCAAATCAATTAAAAGGAAATAAAAACTGATTAGGTCATGCCTTAATGTTATAGAATATTCAATGGCATCCTGATAGCTGTGGATAAAGTTCAAATAAACTGCTTAGCTTGGCCTGCAGGGCTGCTTAAGTCTTGACTCTTGCCTTCCTCACTAGCCTCTTTGCCCATTATGTTTGTGTTCCTTTATATTTTTACCATCTATTCATTTTGCCTGAACTACTCTCCAGATGGAATAATTTTTCTCATATGTGCTGGTTCCTGTTGGAATCTCTGCTTGAAATGCTTTTCATTTAAAACATCCAGAATTCCTTTTTATTTTTCAAGCTTTTTAAAGCTTCAGCCTTTCCCAGCCCCTCAAGGTAGTCCTTGTACCTGGATAGTATTGCCACAGTGTGTTGTAATTATTTTTCTGTCCTTCTAATTTTAACTGTGTGCCTTTTGAGGCCAGGCAGCAGGTCTTGGTCATTCTCTGCCTCCAGCACTCAGACACTCTTTAAATGTATGTTGAATGGATACCTTTGCAGGAGCTTTTGATGCTAAAAATTAGTCCTTAAACATTTACTTAAATGTTACTCACTATGGGAGCAGGAAAAGGCAGTTGGTATATTGGATTCACATCCTCAATATTTCTGCCTTCTGCATTTCACTCATGCTTTGGGAACCAATAATTTTAAGATATTTGCTTTACAAGAGACATTAATGTTTGGGACACAGAGTTCTATAAATGGTCCCTTTATTTTTAGCAGGATTTGGCTCCAAACCTCAATGGAAGCCCAGTGAGCTAGAGTGGGCATGTGAAGAGGGCTAATGCCAGGGCTCAAGGAGCTTAGAGCTTTGATTCAGAGTGTCCAGGGTAGTATCTATAAGAAGAACAGGTATGCAGGTTTCAACCTTCCCTTCCTTGGCTTATCTCACCACATAAGAGGAGGGTTCCATAGAATAATCTTGCAAAGAACTGAGAGTAGCTACAGTGAAAAAGTTCCACTAGCCATGAGAAATCAAGTGATGGGGTATAAGGAAGAGCAGACTCTGCTCTAGCCCTAGTTGCCAGGTAGCACTTTGAGCCTCAACTGTCCTATAGCAGTGGAGCCTCAACTATCCTATAGCAGTGGTAGTTCTGTGCAGCAGCCCAGGGAGCCATGCCATAAGGCCATCTGCAGATGCCAAGGCCTGATTTTTGAACCAGAGAGAATCATTGAAAAGGCTTTATATCTCAGTTTTTCTTTTTCTTTCTTTTTTTGGTAGTGCTTGGGATCAAAGCAAGGGTTTCACACGTTAGGCAAGCACTTTACCACTGAGCTATACCCCCAGCCTTATCCAAGATCATTTTTTAACCTTTAAAATACATGACCTGGGGGAATGGTAGGGGTGAAAAGGAAAGGAGAATGATATGAAGCAATTATTGACTTTCGTTTGACAAATGTAAACAGTGAGCTACATTAAGATTAAGTGACTTGTTCAA
The DNA here is from genome assembly GCF_001458135.2 of Marmota marmota marmota. Lineage (NCBI taxonomy): Eukaryota > Metazoa > Chordata > Mammalia > Rodentia > Sciuridae > Marmota > Marmota marmota. Next base: position 10,761,267 of record NW_025999842.1, on the reverse strand, counting down.
AGACTTAGAGCTGCAAAATGTCAGAGCAGAAAATTTAGTGCAGTTCTAAATCCAGACTCTCTATTCCTTTTCATGAGAGCATTCATAAAAATAGATTATATAAACACTAAACAAATCTTACCTTCTGTTTGGCTATGTGGCTCTAGCTTCACATGACATATGCCTGTGTGATCTAAGAACTAATAATTCCTTTACAGGATTGGTACAGATGTATTCTTATAGCAATTCTTACTCTTTTATATATCCCACAATAATATGAGGTACCACTGGGTGTTTCTTTTCTTCTCTCCTATGAACTGAGCTAAGTGGGGACAAAGCAGAGAAAATATGATAAGGGTATGGAACGACCTAAGTCTGACTTCTTCAGCATGATTATTGTTGTATTCAGCCAGCTGATGAGAAATGAAGGAAAACAATCTCTGGCATTTTTGATTGCTGATAGCAACCAAACTACTTAACTTCACAAGCTCTTCCTTGATTTTATTTATTTTAGATAATTTTCATTTAAGATAATGATATTTTCATGTGGCTTTGTTTTCAATACTTATTTCATGGCTCCTTCAGGAGTGAAATAGATGGGAGGCAAGTAGGCCCTGCAGGCCCTTCTGTACTGTTCTCTTCAACTAAAACAGGTTGTGTATCATTTTATATATTGGGATTCTCATTTAAGTTTTCCTTTAATAAATTATTTTGTCTTATTGTCAAGTACGTTTGAAAACTATTGCCTTTAATGAGAGTCTGGAAAGAGAGATGTTCGAAAAAGACATTAACATTCACTTCAGATAATATTTGAGACCTTACTCCATCCTAAGCCCAGAGGAAGCTGCAGTGAAGTAGATATACATTGTCCTTACTGTAGTTTAGCAGAAAAGTCAGAGGTTAAACAAGTAACTACAAGTGAGATGAACCTTATGAAACTAAAATATAAGTCAGGCATAGTGGCACATGCCTGTAATCCTGCAACACCAAGGGATGAAGCCAGAGGATCACAATTTTGAGGCAAGCCTCAGCAACTTTGGTGAGATCCTATCTCAAAATAAACAAAAAGGAGTGAAGATGTAGCTCAGTGGTAAAACATTCCCAGTACCACCACCACCACAAAACTCAGAGTGTTAAGATGATGTATAGTATGTATATTAAGGGACTCAGCCAAGTCTCTATAGCAGTGGTTTCCAAACCTGAGTGGCCATTAGAATCCTTTAGAGAGCATTTCAAGTTTCTACTCCTGTCCAGATGAGAATCGCGCTAGTTACCTCTCTGAGGGGAGGACAAAGGAAGGTGTCAAGAAGATCTTCCTGAGGAAGTTATCTCAAGATCTTAAAAGTGGGAGCCAGTCCAGATGATGATGGGAGTTGGAGCAACTTTATAAGCTGAGGAAACATTATGTAGGAAAGCCTGGACTAGAGAGAATGTAGAATGTGTTTAAAGAATTGAACAAAGCCTAGTGTCTAGAACTTGGAGAAAGAGGGTGTATGTTTCTAATATAGCATTTATTATGCCATTTTCTATTGACTGTCTCCCAACTATAAGCTCCTTGGTGACCAAACTATATTTTGTTTATGATTGTAGCTGTAGCACCTAGTTGAGAACTCAATGAATATTTGATGGTCAAGTGAACAAAGTCTCTGCCTACAGGGGCTTAGTTCAGAATAGGAGATTGAAAAGAATGTTAATAATTATGAATTAGGGTAGTGACTTAAGCTTTTTTAAAGCCTATGAGCCTTTGATTCAAATGATAATTTGTGGAAAAGTCATAATCCCAAACTGCTCTGATTATATATATATGTGGATGCTTCTTGGTTAACCTCTTTCCCTATAACATTCCAACCTATCTTCTACACATTTTACTTTTATTATTCCCTCTGCCTAGTCATACCCAAATGAGTAATTACCTGTTTATTTTTTTCAGATATGGGTACCTGATTCCTTTTCTCTTCTGTCTGCTCTAAAGTTAAATCCCCACTTAGCCCTCCCAACATCTTGTGCATGTCTCTCTGTAGCACATATTGAACTAGTAGTTTTGAGGAACGTTTTGAGAAGTCCTCCCTCTGACTTTGTCATTAATTTAGGGATTCTCACCTAAAGTGAGAAGGATTGAGATTCAGAGCACATATCAGAGGATTGAATTTTGAGAGCCAATAGGGAGGGAAAAAGGGTACAGATAGAGATAGGATTGCAGATGGTGCTAGGCTTTAATTCTGCTCCTGCTAAGGCAGTTATCTTGGAGATAAAAGGCTGCTGTTATTAACCGAAAGAGGTGGAAGAGGAGAGATGAGGATAGGTGTGTAACTGTCTTAGTGTGCTAGGTGAAGAGAGTAGGCTGGTGTCTTACCAGGGAATGTAGGAACATTAGGTGGCATTGTGTCCTAGTGGAAGTTGTTGGTGATGATTCTGTAATGGCATTAATGTGCCATTGTCTGTGACTTCCCCCCCATTTCAACAATGCCTAGCTATTTTTTAAAAATATTTTTTTTAGTTGTTGATAGACCTTTATTTTCATTTACTTATATGTGGTGCTAAGAATTGAACCCAGTGCCTCATACACACCAGGCAAGCTCTCTACTGCTGAGCCTCTGCCTTAGCCCCATGCCTAGCTGTTGGGATATATACACCAAATAAGATGATTGGGTTGGGTTAGCCAGACTTGAAATGTATTAGGGAGCATGAAAGAGACTTTCAATGGTGGAGGGTGAGGATAAAAATAGAAATGAATCTAAGTGTAGGTGAGGTGGAGAATAGTTTTGTGTCAGTGCATTGGAGGTTTTAATTAAGCTGAAGAGTTTTTTGTTTTTGTTTTTGTTTAGAGAGAGAGAGAGAGAATTTCAATATTTGGGTTTTTTTTTAGTTTTTGGCGGACACAACATCTTTGTTTGTATGTGGTGCTGAGGATCGAACCTGGGCTGCACACATGCCAGGCGAGCGCGCTACCACTTGAGCCACATCCCCAGCCCTGAAGAGTTCTTTTGAAAAGAAATTTAATTAGGGCTATGGAGAATCACTGGACTTCTGGAACAGCCCTATTAAGTTAATGCAAAATAATGGTGGAAAGACCCAAAAGATTGAGGATATAAGGGGATTTACTTTTCATTGGGCACAAGATGCAGAGGGCACATTTTTGTTAATAAATTCATTTTAACAAGTAGAGTCAGACTGCCTGTGTTGGAATCCCAGCTGTCATTTCCTAGCTATTTGAACTTGAATAAGTTATGTAATCCCTCTGTGTCTCAGTTTCCTCAACTGGAAATTGAGGATAAAAATAATGCCAATCTAGTAGTTTGAGGATTAAATGAGTTTTTTTTTTAGATGAGTTAATACTTTTAAAGAACTTAGGTAAATGCTATCACATAGAAAGTGTATGTAAGTATTTACAAGATAAAAGTAGTATCTTCCCTATATGTTTAATTTAATATGTAACTTCCAAAGTATGCCATTCCTTTTTTTAAAAAATTCTTTCTAATTGTAGATGGGCACAGTACTTTTATTTTGTTTATTTATTTTTATGTGGTGCTGAGGATCAAACCCAGTGCCTCACATGTGCTAAGTGAGCACTTTACCACTGAGCCACAACCTCAGCCTCCAAAGTATGCCATTCTTATAATGTCTAGCTACCATCCCCCACCCCTCTGTTTATTACTGTTACCCCATAATTAAACCTTTACTGTCTATTTAGTTGAATTGCACAGTTTTCATTGAAGTAGGAACTTTTTCATTAGGCTTATAAGTCTGTGTTAATCACTCAGAAAAGCATATTTTAAATATCTCTATCTTATGAATTTTATTTTAGCTGTTAAACGTTTAATGAAAGAAGCTGCAGAATTGAAAGATCCAACAGATCATTACCATGCGCAGCCTTTGGAGGTTAGTTTCTATCTCCATATTTTTCATATGGAAGAATTAAATACTTTAATCTTTAAAATAAGTTCTTTAAAATTGCTTTTTTATTGTTTTGAGTCATTACAGGTGAGTGATATGGTTTATTGATCTATTTTATTCCTTATTTCATACATATCTCACTAGTCTTCAGAATCACACTTTTAGACAGAGCAGATTTCTTGTCTAAATGGATCTTATGTTAAGTTGTGTTAGGTCTTGAGACTGAGGGAAAGAAAGTGAAAAGAACCTCAGACACTTTACAGTTTGGAAGACTCAGTGCCTTGACCTGGGTTTTTTACATAGACATCTTTCAGATGTCTATGCAAACTTTTAAAAAAAAAATTTAATAGCTTTATTTTTATTTTATTTTTTATTTTATGTGGTGCTGAGGATGGAACCCAGTGCCTCACATGTGTCAGGCAGGTGCTCTACCACTGAGCCCAGCCCAACATTCAGAAGTTTTTAAATGCATTTTGTTAAAAAGGTTTTAGCTTTTATGAGACATAAAGCATTTATTACATTATAGATTAAATAGCTTTTATTTATAATATTTATTTAACTTTTATTTCTCAGATTTCATGCATTAGAAACTAGCCTAGCAATGATATAAAACATTTGATTTTTCCCACCTGGCAGTATTTCTAATATTCATAATTATCAAACTTTTTAATGTTATTGATTCCTTTTGGATTATTATTATTTTTTTTTGTTCAGGATAACCTTTTTGAATGGCACTTCACAGTTAGAGGGCCCCCAGATTCTGATTTTGATGGAGGAGTTTATCATGGACGAATAGTACTGCCACCAGAGTATCCCATGAAGCCACCAAGCATTATTCTCCTAACGGTAAGAATTCTTGGCTTTTGGGAACGATTGTGATTTAACACTTCCCAGGGGCTGCAAAATATAGTCAGCATACTCATTTTCATTAAGAGATAAAGTTGTAATTTTACCTTTCGCATCTAGATCTGGGACTGCCATTTATTCCCTCAAAATAATTCCTAGGAAGCTGACATGTCTGAGAAGTGCTATTAATGAATGCATAAATGTCATAGCAAGTTGTTAGGATTCAATGAATTAATATATGCAGAATGCTAGGCACAATGTCTGGCACATGTTAAATACTCAACAAAGGGCTGCTAATGTTAGTGTATATCATGGTTATATCATACCTTTAATGTCCCACCATCTTAATACTCTTTTCCTTGGTTTCCACATACTCACAATGAGAATAATGATGCCTACCTCATTGAGATGATCTGGAATTTAGAGTGTATCCTTTTTTTTTTTTTTTTTTCATACTGGGGATTGAACCAGGAGTGCTGAACTACTGAACTACACCCCCAGTCCTATTTATTTATTTATTTCTTGAAATAGGGTCTCCCTAAGTGGCTTAGGCTGACCCTGAATTTGTAATCCTAATACCTCAGCCTCCCAAGTGGCTAGGATTACAGGCGTGTGCCATTGTGCCCAGCCCTAGCCCTTTTTTATATTTTCACTAGAGACAAGATCTTGTTGAGCTGCTCAGAACTTAGCTAAGTTGCTGAGGCTGGCTTTGAACTTGAGATTCTCCTGCCTCAGTCTCCTGAGCTGTTGGGATTACAGGTATATGTCCAGCCAGCATTTGTTTTAGAATCTATAAACCCACACTGTTTCCATTACACTGTGTGTAGGTTACGTACTGTCTTTGAAGTTCAGTGTTCTTATCTGTTGCGATAGAATCACACAGTAAAATTCCTGGTGTATAAAAGCCACTTAACAAGTAGTGAGTGATTCTGAAAATTGTTAATGCTAGCGTAGGGCTGAAGCAGGTTCCTGTACCCTACTATGTAGTCAGGACTTACATCATTTAGTTTGCTAGATCTTGGGAAAAGCCAAGTAGTCTTGAGGGAGAAGCTGATGTGAAGGGAAACTTGGTTTGTATGTGTTTGCATTAGTGGGGGTAGTCGGCAGCAGTTCTTTACCAACAAGTACAGAAATATTTTTTAGTTACCTCGTGGTATGGTTAGATTTACCACACTGAGAACTGGCCCTGACCTCCTGATATTCAGTGTTGCACTCCTTCTTATTTACTTCCTCTGTTTTGAAAAGTCTTCTTTAACTTTAATTTGGTAAACATTTATTAAATGTAAGTCTTGTGCCAGGCCCAGTGGGTGCAGCAGAGAGTAAGTTATAAGTCTCTGCCAAAATGGAACTTATATCTAACTTCTTATTTAGGAGAACTAACAATGGATGTTCTGCAGGTTCACACTGTAGCTGTCTTTTTTGTTTTATTTCTATGAAATGGCCTAATGTTTACCTCTGGGAAGAGATGCCAGTGGTATTGTATGTTCTTTTTAGACTTCAGTATGCTTACATTTCTACCTGCCTGCAGGACATTATCAGTAGCTTTCCAACTAAGATGGCAGATTCATGTCCAAAACTGAAATGTCTTTGATTTTCTTCTTCTGTGTTCCTATCTTATTAAATGGCATCATCCTTCTGCAAATCATTCCTGTCTCAAAGCCTTTTTCTCTGTGCTTTTACTCATGAATACCAGGTTAGGTGACACGAGGCCTTAGATTTTATCTTAGGACCTAACTTACCCTAGTTTTATCTGAGGTACAGGGTAGGGCATCAATATCTCTTTGTATGTTTATTATTTAGATTATACAACTCAGTTTCAAAAAGGTGCTAATACACCTTCTAAAAACAGCTTTTATTATTATTTTGGCATCCAACATGTATTTTTGTATTTTTGGAATATCTATAAGAAGACAAAAATGTGTGTTCCTGTTAGTTACATTATTTTTAAAAATATCTTTATTATTTACATATCAATATAAAGATAAAATATATTTAGAAAGTATAAAACATTAGGTACACATATATAATTTTTAATTTTTTAAATGTACTCTGTATTTCTAAGGCTAATGGACGCTTTGAAGTGGGCAAGAAAATCTGCTTGAGCATCTCAGGACATCATCCTGAAACTTGGCAGCCCTCATGGAGTAGTAAGTATTAATTAATAGTGAATATAAATCTCATATGACTTCAACCAATTAGTAACAATACAAAAGACTCTTGAGACGGAAGCTGTTTTCGGATAAATAATTTGGTGTCATTGAATAATAATAAAAATCCATGTCTAGATTTTTGCCAGCATTGTAATACAATCTCCCTACTTAAAAGCTGCCTTCTCTCTCTCTCTCCTTTTGCAAAAAAACTCAGAATTAATGTTTAATTTTTTTTATTTCAGTAAGAACAGCATTACTAGCCATCATTGGGTTTATGCCAACAAAAGGAGAGGGAGCCATAGGTTCTCTCGATTACACACCTGAGGAAAGAAAAGCACTTGCCAAAAAGTAAGTTGTGTATTTCATTTTTTGTTAGGGTGAGAGTACTATTGTGGGTGATGACTGTTAGGAACTAGGCTGTCTCTAACTTTGTGAGTGACCTTGCTCCCAGGATCTGGTCTTTCTGTTGCTGCTGTACAAATCCAATTCTAATTTCTTTGGAGTGACCAGAAGCTAAAAAAGTTGCATTCATGTTGTCTTGTTTTTAAAAAGTAGTTGATAATATTTCACTAAGATTTATTTTACTACAGTGAAATATAATTTTTCTCCTGGAAAACATTACTGGCCATTTGTCTCTACTTGGATGGTATTACAGATGGAAAAGAACCAGAGCAATTATTTACATGTAGCTTTCCACAAGGTTCAAAATTTCTATCCATCTTTGCATCTGTAATATATAGCTCATTGCAACAACTCACTAAATGATCTAGAATAAAGTTCAGGAGATTTTATCAAGTTGTGATTGCCTAGTAGTGTTACCTTCTCTATTTTTTTCCAGAAGTTTGTGTGTGTGTGTGTGTGTGTGTGTATGTTGCTGGGGATTGGACCCAGGGCTTCATGTATGCGGGCAAGCACTCTACCAACTGAGCTACATCCCTCTGCAGGAGCATTTTTGTCTGTGTAACCAAGAGCAGTCATATTCAAGGAGGAATGGGGGCAAGGCTTTGGGTAAAGCAAGGAATATGCCTTCAAGGGAGAATGTGGGCCTTCTCCAAAGGCAGAGACAGCCTCAGTACCCTTTTTCTTTTAAATTTAATCATTCAGTATTTGAATATCTAACAAAAAAGGATCAACATTCAACTATTTGACTTATACTCATTGCACATAATTATTTCCTGCCAGGTCACAAGATTTCTGCTGTGAAGGATGTGGCTCTGCCATGAAAGATGTCCTCTTGCCTTTAAAATCTGGAAGTGATTCAAGCCAGGCTGACCAAGAAGCCAAGGAACTGGCTAGACAAATCAGTTTTAAGGTACTGTAGATTCCTAAATAAATTCTTTAAAAAAAAAAAAAAGTTTTTGTATTTTTTTACCTTTATTTAATTTATTTATTTGTATGTGGTGCTGAGGATCTCAGCCAGTGCCTCACACATGCTAGGACCATACGCCCTAAATAAATTCTACTTAGGTACCCTTTTTGGTTTACTTTTGAATTCTGGATAAAAAGAAGGCAATGTAGTTTGATTGCAATGAGATTTTACAAATAGTTGTTTTCTTATTACAAAACTCATGGTTTACATTCATAAAAGCATTATAGCATGGCAGTTAACTTTGACTCTGGTATACAATTAGAATGGCAGGGTTCTTATCTTAACTTCACTGCTCATAGTAGGGTGATGCCAGCCAGATGTGTTACTTAACCACTGTGGGCCTTTTTTTTTTTCTCCTTTATTATTATTATTTTTTTTTGGTACCAAGCATTGAACTCAGGTGCATTTGACCACTGAGCCACCTCCCCAGCCCTATTTCATATTTTTTTAATTAATTAATTAATTTATATGTCTTTATTTCTTTATTTTTATGTGGTGCTGAGGATTGAACCCAGTGCCTCACATGTGCGAGGCAGGTGCTCTACCACTGAGCTACAGCCCCTCTCCTAATATATATATATATTTAATATTTATTTTTTTAGTTGTAGTTGGACACAGTACCTTTATTTTATTCATTTATTTTTATGTGGTGCTGAGGATTGAACCCAGGGTCTCACACGTGTGAGGCAAGTGCTCTACCCCTGAGCCACAACTCCAGCCCTTTCATATTTTATTTAGAGACAGAGTCTCACTGAGTTGCTTAGCACCTTGCTTTTTTGAGGCTGGCTTTGAACTCATGATCCTCCTGCCTCAGACTTCACAGCTGTTTATACTTTTTTCTTATCTGTAAATAATAATGGAACCTAGCCTATATCCCCTAGGATTCTTGTGAGGATTAAGTGAGTTAATACATGTAATACATACATTATATTTAGAACTGTCCCAGGTGCTTAAAAATTCTAGCCATTATTTTAGAAAATATAGATACAATAAGAATGATAATCAAAAAGGCCAAATGTTTTCTGTGATAAGCGGATCCTGATCCATAGTGGGGGGGTAGGGTATAGGGAAGAATGAAGGAAGTTTGGATTGTGCAGAGGGGAGTAAGAGGAGGGGAGAAGCTGGGAAGGACGGTGAAATAAGACAGACATATACATATACCCTATACACACATGTGATTACACTACTAGTGTGGCTCTGCACTGTGTACAGCCAGAGGAAGTAGTAGTTGTGCTCCATTTGTATACAATGTGTCAAAATATATTCTGTTGTCATGTATAACTGATTAGAACAAATTTAAAAACAAAAAATAAAAAAGAATGATAATCATCCATAATCCCATCCCCAAGAAATAACTACTGCTAATATTTTGACATATCTCCCTTTTATCCCTTTTTTATACATGTTTTACCCAACCATAGGATTTATATAGTACTTTTACTTTGGCTACACTTATGTTTTGGAATTTAATTAGCTCCAGAAAAGAAAATGTTAACCTTCATTAAACAATATGCTGCCTTCTCTTCTCTACTTCTTTGCATGATGTCTGTCCTTTAGGTCCAGTTCTTGGCAAGTTTTCCCTTCTATGTTATTGTAGTGCCTAGAAAAGGAGGTATAAATGTCAGTTATATTTTCTTCCTTCTTAGGATGCTTATTAACACTTAAAATAACTTATCTGAAAATATTAAAGCCAAATATGTTTTGTACATCAGAATTTCTCAGATTTTAGAAAATATAGTAGCTCTATATTAACTAACATTTAGTAGAATCTGAAGTAGCAGCTTATAATCAAATCCATTAATATTTACTCAGCAAGTCTGGCAATATCTACACTAATGTAGAATAAAGACTACTAGTCTCACTGACATCAATTCAGGTCAGCTCCACATAAAAATTACCCAAAATACTTCAATTTTGAGATGTTTTGAAATTGTAGATTATGAAATTTTAAATTTAAATTATAGATTATGAACATGGGTGTTGATATTGTTCTCCTTAAGAACATGGATTGCTTATGCCTCTTCCTCTAATATTTAGCCATGATGGTATCAGGCACATGAGTGCTCAAGCTTATAACTTATTAGTAGTAGATATTAAACTAGCAATTAAAATAAACCCAAGAGAGAAATTTAGTAGATTGTGTGTTATTCTGTATGTTTCTTCTTGTAATTCTACTCTTGGGTCTTATATATAGGCAGAAGTCAATTCATCTGGAAAGACTATTGCTGAATCAGACTTAAACCACTCTTTTTCACTAAATGATATACAAGATGATGTTCCTACAACATTCCAGGGTGCTACGGCCAGCACATCGGTATGACTTTTATCTTTTAATATATATGTGTATCTATATTATTATTGTTATTTGGAATAGAAAGAGAAGACCCCAGATCAAATATCTGAAAATTTTCATTCTAATAGTTGGATTGTAGCCCAGTTGTCCCTCTAATGAATTACATATATTATCAAGCAAGTTATGAAACTTTCTGGGTTTTAGTTTTCTTCTTTGTTAAGTGGTATTTAATTAATAAATTAATATATTTAGTACTGGAAATTGAACTCAGGGGTATTTAACCACTAACCCACATCCTCGGCCCTTTTAATTTTTTATTTTGAGACAGGATTTTGCTAAGTTGCTGAGGGTCTCACTAAGGTGCTAAGGCTAACCTCAAACTTGCTATCCTCCTGCCTCAGCCTCCTGAGTTGCTGGGATTACAGACATGCACCATTGTGCCTAGCTTGACTAAATAATTTTTAAATTCTTTTGTCCCTCCAGAATTCTGTGAGTACTCAAAATTTTAAGTTACTTTCAGTAACTAGTAGTTCTAGACTCTGAATGAAATAAAATGTTAGCCACTTTCTAAATAGACACTTTCTCGACAGGTTTTTTAAACTGCATAAAGGCACTGACTAGATAAATATCTGGAACTGAAAGTTTGACACTTGTTCTGTCCAATACACTAACCACAAGCCATATGTGGCTATCTGAATTTAGATTTAAAGTAATTAAAATTAAATAAAATTTGAAACTTAATTGCTCACAGTAACTACATTTCAAGTGCTCCATATGGCTAGTGGCCACCATATTTAGAAGTATAGATATAGATCTTTATTATTACTCACAGTTCTATTGGATAGTACTGCCTTCCACATAGTAAGTGTCTAATAATTTTTGGATGAAAGAATGAATGAATTCTTTGTGTATTGCTAGATGTGCCCTGAACTATTGTCTAAAAAAATTGGTGTCTAGGTAATCAAAGAGACTGATTTAAAAAGTATGATTGGATCAGTGCTAAATAATTAGGATTAGGAGGGAAAATAAGGACTTTCCTTTCTATATAGAAAAGATGAACTGTTTGGGGGTCTTTTTGGTTTGTTTGGTTAAGTTCATATCTCCCCATCAGTTTATAGAGGACTTTAAAGGGTCAGGAAAATGGGAAAAGCTGGGCAAATGCATATTTGCCCCTTAGTCAGGAATAACTTACTCTGATTTAGAAGTGAATAGTGAGTGGTTCTCTCTTATTCAGAGTGAGCTGGGTAGAGAAAAGTGAGTTGGAGAAAAGCAAGGGAGAGCGTCCTCTAGGGGAAGTTCTAGGGGACTGAAGATGGAGGTGTGGGAAGAAAGTATAGGTGGATGAATTTAAATTGTTTTTATATGATCCCAATGTAATTTTATGAATTGCAGAGGAATATAATGAATTAAAGTCAATTTGAAGTGTTAAAACTTCCTTATTACTTTTTTTTTCTTTGAGAGGGCCATGGGGTACCCAGGATTGAACTCAGGGGCACTCAACCACTGAGCCACTTCCCAGCCCTGTTTTTTGTATTTTATTTAGAAACAGGGTCTCACTGAGTTGCTTAGCACCTCACCATGTTGAGGCTGGCTTTGAACTCCAGCATCCTGCCTTAGCATCCTGAGCCGCTGTGATTACAGGTGTGCACCACTGTACCTGGTCTGATTAGTATTCTAATTGGTTTTATCATTAGTATTCTAATTGGTTTTTATTTGGTAAATAACTTTTTAAATTATTACTAAGATGATGTTGGTAATTTTTTTAAAAACCTATTTGGGATGGTCTCTTAATATTTGTGACATATCTAAATCTATCTTTTGTACATTTTAAATCTGTATAAAATGACTTTGTTACATTTTTCAGTTGTAATTTATTTTGTTATTAATTATTTATTGCCTATCTCATGTCCCTGAACATTAGTTCTTGAGAGTCAAGGCTCTTTTGACTAATCCCAGTGCTTGGCTTAATGCTTTGTATATAGTAAGTAGTTAATACATACTTGTTGATTGAATGAATTTTAGGATTGACACTTTAAAAAAATACTAGGGATACAGACAAAGAAATCAAGAAATTTAAGTAATTAGACTGTACGGCAATAATATTATTAGAGTATTTCCCATTTTGATTTTAATGTTCATAAAACTTAGAATTTTTTTCAATATATATTAGATCATTAATTGAGAACAATTTTAGTTAAAATTACCATAAAAATTAAATTGTCTATATTTGCCAAATGGGGCTTTTAATTACATTTACATATAAACTATTTCAAAGTGTGATTATATAATTTGACCACTATGGGAATGACTGAAACCTGGTTTTAGCTAGGCATATCTGCTTCACATGCAAGCATAATATAAATTCACTGAGATGGTATACCTCAAATTCCTGATAAGCTATTTTTTTTTAATACCTTGCTGGAGTTAGAGATTGCCCAAAGTCTAAAATACAACAGGTAACATCAGGCCATTTATTGTTTCTGATGCAGTTTTTTTAGTTATGTAGAAATGATGGAGTTTCATGTTCTGATCTGTCAGATTTTGTGCTCTTCCCAGGGATTGAGTTTCCAAATAAGTGATTCATTTTATGTTCAAGTAGATACTGGTTTTTATAGGTTATTGTAGAAAAGTTGATATTATATTGCTTAACCTTGACTGTGGTTATTTTAAATAGGAAAAATTTTAGAATTTTATAGTATCAAAACACTAGGTTTCAGTTAGCGATCTAGCATCCAAAAGACATCTGAAACATAGGAACCCAATTAAAATATTATATCCATATAAATATTTCCATTAAGTACATGTACTAAAATATCATCTATAGTCAGTATTTTAAAGGATTGTTTTTCTAAATATAGTAATCATACTAATAAAGGGTCAAAAAGCTGTCGTAAGTAAATTCACAACTTTTTATTGTCTCCAAAGAGATATATTGATAGCAATAATATTAATAATAACATTTAATAAGCAGTTATGTATACTAAGCACTTTATTATCATTATGCCATTTAATCCTCATAACTGCTGAATTGGTTTCTATCCTTGTACAGTTGAGGGAATTGACTTAGGTTAACTAACTTGCTTAGGATAACGCAACTACTAAGCGACAAAGCCAAGCTAATAATGATAAAGTTTCCTGTTTTGGTCAGGATTATGGACAGGATAATGTTCTCTTAAATTAATGGAAAAAGTAATGTGTAAAAATAAAAGTTTTAATCTGACTCAATCTCTAGTGCTAATTTCTAGATTGATATTACCACCATGTTTTTTCTTTTCCTTAAGAACGTGTTTCCCTTTGAGCCTTGAATACTTTGGCTCTATTACTTTCATCTTCTTGGGGTTGAGCAATCAGAAGAATGGGAGATTTCAACTGGAATGTTTCTATATAGGCTATTATAATTCAGTTCAACCTATTGAGTATTTGTTAACTCATTTTACGACACTTGTGATGACATAAAAACACTGAGCTTTCTGTATCAGCACTCTTCAATGAGCAGATTGCTCCTTGGCATCCTGGATTATGGAGGTCTGAGTTCATGCAACTCTAATTCTGTTATCAGCACTTTTTTTCTTTGCAGTTTTAGGGATCAAACCCAGGGCCTAGATGCAGGTGCTGGGCAATCACTCTACTACTGAGCTCCAACCTTACTACCTACATTCTAGCCCTAGGCACTAACTTTTATGTTAAAGTCAAAGTTTGTAGTTCCTTTTAACCTCTGTATTGTGGGTCATACTGCATTTGAGTGATGCCCAAGGACGTTGTAAGAAATTCAGATTATTTAAGCTTTTCAATATTGAGATGAATGTTAGATTTGAAATAGAAATTCTTCTGTAGGTAACTTAGCAGTGTTTCCCCTAATGTTTAAAGCTGTTGCCAACCCAGAGTCCAGTCTCTAACCTTTTATTTATTTGGTACTAGTGATTAAAATCCAGGGGCGCTTTATCACTGAACTCCATCCCCAACCCTTTTTTATTTATTTTGAGATTGGGTCTTGCTACATTGCCTAGGCTGGCCTTGAACTTGCCCATCTGTATGCCTTAAACTTCCAAATAGTTAGGATTACAGGCAAGTGCCAGCATGCCTAGCTCATCCTTTTAAAAGTTTTTGAATTATGTTGATTTTTTTCTTCTAAATATTTACATTTTATCTAATGAGGCATTTTAAACATTTTGTATTTAAAATATTTGCATTATTCTGAATAAAACATGCATTCTTATTTTTTTGAAAGAATGTGTACTGATGATAATGTATAACCAGTATACAATAAATAATATATTTTAATAGAAGAATTCAAGACCGTAGAGGTAGGGTTAAAGTATCTGTATAAATTAAATGGAATTTGTATTTTATACAGCTTACTTGAACATACCATCACCATTTTTTTTCTTATATATTAACTATATTTAGTATTTGGAACCATTTGGTATCACGTTGTAGTTAAGCTCTGACTGACCAGTCAATGAAATGATAAAAAGCAGTTACTATACAGTACTTTGGAGAGGACACACTGAGTCACATTACTACTACCAAATTTTTTCTTAGCACTTACTTACCCAGGGAACTCTATACATAGCACAGAGTGTTCAGTACTAAGTAACAGATACTTCTGGACTTGAGTTCAGTTCACTTACCAGGAATTGTGAACAAGATTAGACTGGTCTGAAAATTGCACCTGATTTTAAAAAAATATTTGTATAAAGAATTTATGGTTTGAAATTATTTCCTGTGCTTCATTACTGTTGGTGGAAGAATATTGATTATAATAAGATAATATTGGAAAAAACCTGGTTCATGATGGCACACTGTTGAGAACTGCCCTTTTTGCCCGTTTAAGATGGGTAATTTTCAAGCAGAAAGTGTTAATAAAACTGTTCCCTTTGTGGATCTTCTGAAAGAAAATCATGGCCAGATGCTTAGCAGGTACTGCTGGAGGTGCATCTTGGAGCAAAGTAGAATGCCATCTATGGGAAAAATGGGTAAATTTTGCCTTATCAATTTCATTGCTATTAAATTCCTCCTCCACTTTTTGGGTGCTCAGAATAAGTTTTGCTTTACTTGTTTTCAACAGGGTGAGTTACCAGTTTCAGCATTCAGATAGTTGTTGGTAATTTTGTCATTGGTCATATTTAATACTCAGATATTCTGTGTTTTCTTGGATAGATAACACGCATATGTAAAAAAAAATTTTTTGCCAATTTTAAACAAAATTTCTTAAAATTTTCTAGTATGGAGTCCAGAATCCATCTGCAGCATCCTTTCAACAACCTACCCAACCTGCAGCTAAGAATACCTCCATGAGCCCTCGACAGCGCCGGGCCCAGCAGCACAGTCAAAGAAGGTCATCCACCTCACCAGATGTAATCCAGGGCCAGCAGCCAAGAGACAACCACACTGATCACGGTGGATCAGCTGTACTGATTGTCATTCTGACTTTGGCATTGGCAGCTCTTATATTCCGACGAATATATCTGGCCAATGAGTACATATTTGACTTTGAGTTATAATATTGTTTTGCAACTTAAGAGCTGTGATTCAACTGCTTCATTAAACATTCTGCATTGGGTATAATCTAAGAATTGTTTACAAAAAGATTATTTTGTATTTATCCTCCATTCCTTTTTTGATCCTTATAAATTCAATATAAATATGGCTAGATATTTAGACTATATCCAGCAGTGTGTCCTGCTTAATGTAAAGGACTAGAAGTCAGTTTCTTGTCGCACTATTTGATCTGCTTCATAGGGAAATAACTTATTGTTGTTTCTAATGCCTCAGCTTCTGTAAATTTGCAATATTTTTTTCTGTTTAGTTCTTTGAATTTTTCAGATAAATGATGGTATTTTAAGTTCCCCTGAGTATTACTAGTTACTCAATATCATTTATTGAGTGCTATTTCTACCTAGGCAGAATGATCTAGGGACAGAAGAGTTGAAAAGGGAAAACAAGACTCAAGTAGCTACCTTAAAGTGTCATTCATACTGGGACTGTCCACTCTGTAACTGTTCTAATATAATCTATTTGAATCAAATGTTTATGAGGAAATGAGATTACATCTTTGTTATCAGATGTTACTTGAAGAGGAAGTACTTTGTAACCACTTTGATATGCTGTTATCAATCTTCTTTCTCCAATAGACACACAGATTTTAAAAGAAAGAAAACAGTCCTCCATAGGTCTTTGTCTTAAGGAAGAAAGAGTCCAAGCCAGAAATTGTTTGATTTTCTTCTGGAAGTTCAGTGGGAGTATCTAAAGATTTGAATGTTTGCTTTGCTTTGAATTGTGTATATTTTGAAATGTGTTATATACCTAGCTTTGTAATCACTATAAATTTTAATTACTCCAGGAATATGCATAATGTTTAAATATTTCATGTACCATTTTAATAGAAAACCTCAGGGCCCAAGTATTAGTGATAAAAGTTAGAAAAACTTATAATAGTTCACCTAATCAAAGCCCAAGAAAGATTTTCAGTGAAAAAAATCAGTATATCACTGAATGCTAGTCAGCTCCACAGATGCTGATGGATAATTTTGTCATCAAATTGCCTGGTGAGACCATAGACTCAGAAAATATTGCCTCTAGCATGTGCGGTTAGCAGCGTTGAGGGCACTCGTGGAGTGTGGTTAATGAAGTTTTAATTTTTAAATATAGTCCCCAGCCTTCAAACAGTATTTGCTCTAAAAGTGCATTTGTAAACTTTTTTTTGGGTACAACTCAATGTAAATGATATTTAAGTTCTAGACCAGTCCATGAAAGTTAGCCCATATATATTTGGATAGTTTGGGGGAGGGTATTCATGAAGTCCTTATGTGGTTTTAACTAACTGAAATTATGGGCTAGAAAAAAGCAATTCATAAAATAATTTTAAAAGCAAATTTAATTTTTACTCCTAACACAGGACTTTGGATCTACTAACCATGAGACATAATTTCTATTTTTACTTGATGGCCAGTTTTCCATTAAGTCTGCATCTAAAATAAGAACATATTGCATACTATTATATAATATAGAGTTGTTTTAAACTTTAATAAATTAGCATTTTAAAGTTGTTCAGGTTTTTTTTTTCTGTTATATCTAGCTGAAGTTGGTAGTCTGAAAAGCCTAAGGACTTATGAAGACCTCATGTCAGGAAAATTATAGATTCCATTTTATAATTTTATTGCCATGAGAAAATACATCCTGAAGTCTTGGTTTATAACCCAAGATATTAGAAATATTGGGTCAGTTGTCTCCAAGCAAGAAATCACTGACCCAACTGGGAAGACTAGGTATTGGCATCACCTAAGAAATAAATCCCATGCCCTCAACTTATGCTGAGATTAATCATGCGCTAGGAACAATCTTCTTTCTATTTCCTCTCAAACTTGAGCCAGCCTCTGGATGTATGTGATCTTGATTGTTTCCACAGGCTGTACCTGTGCTTTACAATTAAGCATTTTGCAGATCCTTCTTTAATCTGATTTGTGTCTCTTCCCTTATCCCTCAAGGAACTGGACACCTGCCTGATTGTTCAGGGTCTTTTAGCACTTGACACATACATGTAGAAGTGGCACGTTTTTCCTCTTTCATCTCGAATGGTCTTCCTAAAAATCCTGAAATTGTCAATCTGATCCCCATTGTGTGGTTAATAAACCACATTAAATTGATCTTTGAGGCCATTTTTATTGAAACCCCACTGAAGGGCCTCTTCAGAAAACTTGTTATTTTAAAGCCCCACTTTAACCCTTAATTCAAGCATAAGGCCAAACTAGAAGTATAATCTGGTATATAAAGATGTAAAGGACTCCTTATTACCCCAATTCTCAGATTTGGGTAACTCTTGGCTTTTTCATTGACCAACATAGCACATTACTACTTATTAAGGTAGTTAAAATAGCATGCTTGATAAAAATCTGTCTGTTTCACTTGTAACTGTTTAAAGCCAATGAACTTTCAAATTTTATGTATTGGGGCTTTTATGTAGCACTTTATATTTCCATGCTGCTTATTGTTTTATTCTACTGAAATAAATGAATTTCATCAAGATTCTCAACTAATTTTTTAAAGAAATCTTAAATTGTTTATTGTTTTGACTACGGAAATATACAGTTTCCTATTTCAGGAGAATAAAGACTCTTTTTGTTATTTTCGGTTTATGAATAAACATTCTGGTATCTTGAAGCTTGCCTGTTTTTGCAGATCAGAATCAGTAAACAAGTAAACCTCACACACTTGAACTTAATTGAGCAGAAACCTAGGGTGAAGTACTGAAAAGCGTACATTGTTTTATTACTTGCAAGTAAGTATAAAGTGAAGGCATTTAGTGAACCTTACTTTAACCAAGAATAATGTGTACATTATCATGTATGCCGTTGAAACCCTCGTGGGAAGCTGTGCATTGCTCAGAAGCTGTTTGGAATGTCTCTTGAATAGGTGCCTTCAGAACTAGTTTGAGCTGCTCAATAAAACTGGTGACTATTCATACCTTGTTTTTGACCAAAGATTGTATTCTTTGCCATCTAGTCTGATCACTTGTCTATTCTATTTCCATATCTTTTTTCATATTTTCCATTTCTCTTCATGCTCTCTTGCCACTACCATAATTAGCTGTTACCCCCTCAAAATCAATGCAGTTGCCTCTTCATAGGTCTTCAGTCTTGCACCATTCCTCATCCCATAGTCAAGAGTCTTCTCTAATACACAGAATTGATCCTCTCCTAGTGTTCTTAAGGTTGAACTAAACCCTAATTGTAAGATATTGCTGTGTGTAACAGTCCTGCCTAACTTTTTGGTGTAAATTAGACCTCAGCAAGTGCAGTTGGGTCCTTCCTACAATTCTGAGCTTCAACCAGTGGGACTGGTTGATCCTTCATTTTCAAAGAAATGTGCAAATGTTACGAGTTACACCATCCATAGCTTTGTGCCATAGACAAAAATTAAAATGTATGGAAGAGCTTAATAATAATAAATGTAGGAGCTAAAACTTTAAAACTCTTGGAAGGAAACTAAATCTTCATTGTGGTGGGCTAGGGAGTGGTTTCTTTTCTTTTTTTTTTTTTTTTAATTTTTGTTAGTTATTGATGGATCTCTATTTATTTGTTTGTGGTGCTGACAATCGAACCCAGAGCCTCACACATGCTAGGCAAGTGCTCTACCACTGAGCCACAGCCCCAGCCCCAAGGGAGTGGTTTCTTAGATACAAGTTCAAAAGCCCAAACAACCAAAGAAAAGGTTCCATTAAACTTTTTCCAAAGAACACTATTAAGTGATGGAAAGATGACACAGGAGAAAATATTTGCATATCAAGCATTTGATAAGGGACTTGCACTGAGAATATCTAAACAATACTTACAATTTAATAGTAAAAAAAAAAAAAAGACAACCTGACTTTAAAAATGGCAATACAAATGGCCAATGTCCACATGAAAAGAAGCTCAACATCATTAGCCATTAAGGAAATGTATATTATTTCATACAAGTATGGCTAGACTAAAAGCCAGATAATGAGTGTTTGGCCAGGGTGCTGAGAAATTAGAATGCTCCTACATTTTGGGTGGAACATAAAATTATGTGGTCCCTTTGAAAATGGGTTGGTAGTTCCTCAAAAAAGAAAACAAGCTTACCATATGACCCAGTAATCCTACTCCCACAAATGTATCCAAAAGAAAACATTGTCACACACAAACTCATGCAAATGTCCATAGCAGCATTGTTAATAGACCAAAGGTGCAAACCTACATGACCAACTAATGAATGGATCAATGTTCTATCTAAACCATGGAATATTATTTGCCTATAAAAAAGAATGAAGTGATGAAACATACTAAATATAGAAGAACCTTGAAAACATGGTGAGCAGGTATAAAAAGGCTGCATATTGTATGATTCTGTTTAAAGTCTCTATAATAGACAAATCCATAGAGAGAGAAAGATTGGTAGTTGCTAGGGGCTAAGGAAAAGAGAATGGGGAGTGACTGTAACTGGGTATGGGATTTTTTTTTTGATAGATAGACATATAATACTTTATTTTTATGTTGTGCTGAGGATTGAATTCAGTGCCTCACCTGTGCTAGGCAAGCACTCTACCATGGCACTATAATCCCAGCCCCTGGGTATGCGATTTCTTTGTGGGGAGATTAAAATATTCTAAAATTAGTGGTGATAGTTGCACAATTCTGAATATGCTAAAAATCACCCATTAAAAACATGACTTTATGGTATATAAATGATAATTCAATAAAGTTGTGGTAAAAGGTTATACCATCCATCTGTGGTTCTCTCTCTACTGTTATCACAATAGTTCTTATGAACTATTCATAAGAATAGTAACAAAACAACTATTTCTTGAAAATTAACAACATCCAGGCACAGAGTTCCGGTTGGTCCTTTAGAGACTTATTCCAAGTGGAAGAAAGGAAAAAAATCTTTTTGAATAAAACCCATAAAAAAGAACTTTGTTCCCATATTTTACCGCTAAATTTTAAAATTTCTGATCTGGGTTTGATCCCCATTACTGCAAGCAATAAAAGAAAAATTCTCTGGATAATTCTGAGAAACAGCCAGATTTGGGAACCACTGAAAGAGAGTCCCTGTACAAATGCATTCCCACTCTCATTGTGATTTATAATTACAATTTGTAATTACATTGTAATTTTCCTTCCCAGCACACCCCACAACCAAAACTGCACATGTCAGGAATGATGTCCAAGTTGGCAGGTTCAGTAGCTGTCTCCTGCTCTCACCTTGCTTGACCTCTTCACCGCACTGACTGTTAACTATCCTCTTCCTGAAACTCTGCCTATTTGGTTTCATAGCCAACTTCTTGTTCTTCTCTCCTTTTGTTCTGGCTGCCCTATGGATCCTTCAAGAGTATCAGTTCTGCAGGG
Source organism: Marmota marmota marmota (assembly GCF_001458135.2). Taxonomy (NCBI): domain Eukaryota; kingdom Metazoa; phylum Chordata; class Mammalia; order Rodentia; family Sciuridae; genus Marmota; species Marmota marmota. The sequence goes on along the minus strand of NW_025999842.1, from coordinate 10,739,871 downwards.
TGCAGTGGCAGATGCCTGTAATCCTAGCAACACAGGAGGCTGAGGTAGGAGTCACAAGTTCAAGGCCAGCCTTAGCATTTTAGAGAGGCCCTGTCTAAAATATAAAATAAAATGGTCTGGGAATGTAGCTCAGTAGTAAAACACCCCTAGGTTCAATCCATAAAATGAAAAAGAAAAGAAAAAAAGCATAGATTTTCCAAGATCCTGTGCTGAAACATTGGCTTTTTGTATGCCCCTGAAAGATCTCACTCTTTCTTGGGGTTAAACTACCATCCTATCCTAATGACTCCAAAACTATTTCTCCATTCCATGCCTTTTTCCTGAGCTTCAGGCTGAGACTCCAGCTGCTGCTGGCCATCTAGAAGTCTGATGTCTCCTCAAACTCCACTAGTCAATATTTATCTCATCTCAGCACCATGCTTGCCCACCTATAATGGATATCATCAGTTATTAGTGGTACCCTCCAACTAAACTTCCAGACCTACCTGCAAATGAGAATTTTACTGTCGTTGATTTCTCTCTCCCATTCTCTCATCACCTAGAGTAGGAGTCACCAAATGTACTCCATTTCCAAACTAACTTGGTAATCTCATTCCTCTTCTTTTCTCCTTCCCTTCAAGAAGGATCTCATCCATTTTAGTTTTTATAGTTTTCCTGTTCCAACTTATCCCAAGTAGGGATTCCTTAAAAAATGAAATGGATTGTGTTGTCCTGCTTTGCTGCTTTCGGTTCTTTCTTCCCTGCAGGATAAACCACAATTCTGTTTCCATTCTGCCTCTCCCTCCTTGCCTCTGTTCCCATCTCCCTACATTCCTACCACACTAGATTCTCTATTTCTAGGACACAGAAGCAAGCAATAAATAGTTTTTAAACATGCAGTATTTTGTTCTGCAGTTAAACCTAACTGTATATATCTCTGCACTTCTAATGTGCATAATTCCATATTGCAGGACAGGAATCAAACCTAATTTATGATGTTTGACTTCACACATTTCAGGGTCAGAGACCAAAGTTAATTTAACACTCATGATAGGAAAAAGAGTTTACATGACCATGAATTTGCATTTGGTTTATGCTCTACAAAACAAGAATATGTTTTATGATTTGATAAAATATGTTTTCACTGAAAACAAACAAGCAAACAAAAAAGTGTGTATTTGGGGAAAAGCAGGAATCCTTCTCCATCAGAGAAGCATATTCTTAAACCAAAAAAGAAAGCAACATTCTGAAAACAGGTCATTCATGTGTTTCTCAGCATTTCCTGAACATGTTCGTGCACTCCTCTCCATGCACAAATCCACGCTGACTCCCTGCTGATGTGACAGACTGGTTTTATGCCGCCAGAGAGATGGATTAATGATCTCAGCAAAAAAGCTGGCATGTTCAAGAGATTTAATTTTTTTTTATATAACAGTTTTAGCCAAAGCCCTTCTAGGGTTGAACGGAAGCAGAGTTTCCCAGGAGGGCAAACTTCTTGACTAATGGCCAATCTCTAACAGCACGGAAGGCAAAGCCTGGTGTTTGTGTCATGGCCTGGTGGGTGGTGTGTGTGGGTGGAAGAGGCACCAGAATCAAATAGTGACTCGGGAAATCAGCCTCACCAACCATGCCCTTGCAGCCCCTCGGAGCAGCACCGTCGGGAGGCTGAAGACGGAATCAATGGTTGAGTCAGGGAAGACCTGCCCCATTGAAGGTCACTGGAAAGCAGGCTGTTGCATCGTAGACGTAGACAAAATGCCTTATTTTACAAGACTCGTTTTGTTTTTGTTTTGCCTGATGGTTCTTGTGGAGAGCAGAAAGCCCAGGAGGAAGAGATGGACAGGACAGCTGGAAATGCCCAAGCCAAGGTAAGGTCAGGAGGGAGGGGAAGGAGGCCACTTTGCAGTAGCAGCTGTGGCACAGGGGGGAGAGCTCCTCAGGAGGGCTGGGGGACACATCCTTAAATGTCCTATTGGAAGCCTTTCCCAGCCAGAAAAAAAGCACAAATACTGTGTCGCAAAGCAAGAAGGAAGCTGGACTAGATTGAGCCTTGCATTCAGATGCCTCTGTCCAGCCACAGCATTTTGAATTAAGGCAGATAGGCGTAGATGGTGGGTAAAAATCTCTTTACCCTTCTTAGATTGTGCTGCTTTGTTTCTCAGGATTATGTCCAGTAGGAACCATAGAGGCCTGCTAAACAATTACAATCAAATATTTTGGCATGAGGGAAAATATATATATATATATATATCCTGAACTCCTAGGAAAAAAATGTAGGGCTAGGGTTGTGGCTCAGTGATAGAGCATTTGCCTAGCATGTGTGAGGCACTGGGTTCAATTCTCAGCACCACATATAAATAAATAAGACAGAGGTCCATCAACAACTAAAAAACATTTTAAAAAATTATATGTATAATATTTGAAATGATGCCTACAGTGTATATTTACTTACAGATTATATGCATGTACTTTTATACATATAAAAGTACATGCATATATGTATGTATGCATGTAAATTAAGATTTGATTAAGATTTGATTGCTTCCTTATTTTTAGGAAAAATACAAATAAGAGTTATAATCCCTATCTCTGGCACCCCGTGGAGACTGCTTTTCTAGGAGACATAAATATTCTGTAAGGCCTATTTGTACTCAGCCTGAAAGCAAACAGATCAAATCTTCCAGAAGGAGAGGAAAGAGGCCCACCCTGGAGCCACCCTGGAGGGCTTATCCTGGTTTCATGGCTAGAATCATAGGCTTGGAAGGACCTTGGAGGTCACGTGGTCCAGCCACTTCCCCAAGCTCTAATTTTAAGCAATGTGAACAAACAGGTGATGTGTGAAGAGGAGGTTCTGGGGTCAAAGGGGATTGGGAAATCCTGGTGTAGGTCATTTTAAACAGATGTCTTTGCAGCAGAACTTCTAAAAACTTCATTATGCAAATAGACATAGTGAAACTTGAAGAGGGGGGTAAGTGTTGCAGTATTTCTTAGAAACAACAACAACTGTTTTGTGGAATTCCTGTCCCATAGAACATGCATTAGGAAATCGCCTACAGGGGCTCATTTTACAGGAGCATAAACAGTGACTCAGAAGCATGAATAAGTTATACAGTGTGCTGGTGGCTCTAAGGACTAGAACATAGGTTCTCAGTGTACTAAGACTGGAGGAAAAGTATCATCTGAAATTGTCTGTCCCCGAGAATGGTACTGGGGTTCAGCAGGAGCCCTGGGATTCTCAGGGACCTCAGCTGCAGCATCTCTATCACTTCTCAGAAGACCCAAGAGTCTCATTTCCAGGCACCTGCATGGCGGGAGGTCAGCTTGAATCTGGTTCTTAGGGGCAGAACACTTTCTTGAATTCATCCCAGGAAGTGTTAAAGTGGGAAGAGATGAACATACATATTCAAAGAACATAAAATAATTCTTGACCCAAGGCTTGGGAAAAAGATACTGAACACAGTTCTGGGCATTTCTGAATCTACCGGGGAATGCACATGGTCAGAAAATTACATAGCTGTATCTCCCTGTGACAACTTTCAGTCAGGCCTCTGACACTTAAGTTTCCAAAATTACTGTAATTATGGACACAGAGGAGGTACACTCTACTAGTCAAATGACCAACTCTTTCTGTTTAGTCTTACAGCACTTCTTGGAAGTCCTGATCACACACTAACATGCATACACAGTCATACACACACATCACACATCACACACAAGTTTTCATAGTCACACAGTGTACATGGTCACAGTCACATGCCCCACAGATGTCCTGCACCCATAGTCACTCCCATGTAACACACGGTCACACTCACACACTGTCAAGACCTCTTATATCCCGTCAGCCTTCTGGGCATTACCCTGGCCAAGATGCTCATGCAAATCAACTATTCTGCTTAGCAGTGGCTGATTCGATGACTGCTTTCAGTTTCCTGATCCTTCATGTCCCTACTTATTGAGTCACTGCTGCTCCCTGAGTGCTTGCTCTCAGCTGTTGTTTTGTTCTATTCTTCCTGCTTCCTCTCCATGTTATCCCCACTCCTCACCGACTACTGCTCAGTTTCTCCTGCTGAAGAGGAGATATGAGAAAGGGGTGAGGTGTGTCTAAACCCACAGCCAGGGCCTGCACAGAGAAGGGGTGCCGTGTGCCAGGGCATGGTTATCATGATAACTACTGTTGCCAACAGACCACAACAACATGACCCAGCCCTGCTTCCAAAGGCATGGTGATCACATTTTCTTCTACTCTCACCTCCCCCTAAAAGGCTGGGTTTGAGTCCTTTGGAGGTCTGGCTGACCTGCTGTGGTTCTGAGGGCTAAGGCTGCCCGTAGTGAGTGCGGCCATACCTGTGAGAGGATGAATGGAGCCCCCTGCTCGGGCAAAGAGCCCAAGGCTAGGATCTTGGTGACTTGAGTTATCAAACAACTGGTCCCTTACAAAAATTTTGAGCCCTTAATGGTGGTGGGATTTAAATCTCCTCTCTCTCATTGGGGTAGTGGCATTCTGGGACTTCCGGTTCCTTAATCCTTCTCTAAATAGATGTGGAGACTGTGTTGACAAGAGGGATTTGCTCCTGTGAGGCAGAGGGGCAGTGAGCCGGCTGCACTCACAATTTAATGTCTATGATCTGCTAAGCCCCTGGCTGAGCTCTTCATCCGCCTTCCCTGGTGCCTTTGCTGGGGTTTATGGTCACGGCCCCTCACACTGTCACTGCCCAGAGACCAGGCCTAGTCCCACTTGACTCCTGGAGGCTAGGCTTGGGGAAGAGATGAGTGAGTGAGGAAGTTCCTGGCCATGACCACACACACACTCCAAGTCGCACATCCAGCTCTAGGGGATGAAGTTCAATTGAAATTTCCCTCCCGGTGTGTGTGGCTACAGTGAGTCTTTCTATAAGCAAATCTGATTGTGGCCTCTTCCTCTATCTGCTCAACACCTTTGGTTGCTTTTTTATTGCCTTTGGATAAAGACAGACTTCTTCATGTAACTTCCAAAGTTCCACCTGGCCCCTGTGTGTCCCTGCAGCCATATTGTCTCTCAGTTCTTTCTGATCATCATCCACTCATCCTCCAACAGAGGTCACTTCACACTTAATACGTCCCACATCAAGCTGGATGTGTTGTTTGTCTTTTCTTCCTTCCTTCCTCCCTCCCTCCTCCCNACAAGCTCTTCACCGTACCCCTGCCTCGTGTCTCTCCCACTCCTATGTTCAGAGTCCTGGTTCAAAGCAGCTGCTCTGAGCCACCGCCCTTAAAGGTCCTTGTGACATACTGTGCATTAGGAGCAACAGCACGGTGAATTGTAACCACTGCTGTGCGATTCGTTCTTTTTCTGAGTGAATGACAGCAGGTTCAAGGTCAATGTCTCACAATCCCAAACTCTCTAGGCATCTTTTTGATGCATGTAATGGAAATCCAGTCCAGAGTGTCTGAAGACATAGGGAGGGTTTGTCAGCTCCTGTAAGCCGAGCAGTCCAACGCAGGGTCAGTTGCAGGAATGGCTGTCTCTAGGGTTCGGTGCCATCAGGACCAGCATGCACCATGACTGTGTTCCATGCCTTCTCTCTGTAGGCTTACGTCCCAGGACTCTCTGGTAGCAGGACGGGACACAGTTCAGGTTTTGGGTCTAGGAGGAAAGAATAAGCATCTCTTTCCCAGAAGTCTCAGTAAGGATCTCCCTGGTCTCTGGGCTAGTTCGGCAAGGCTACCTGCACTGACAGCTGGACTTCAAGCTTATGCTGCGGTGGACTAAACCATAAAACTCTGCCATGGGACGTCCTCTTCCTGTCCATGTAGTTTCCTTGGGCATCTGGTCCACGTCGAGGTTCAGGAAGGCGCTAGACTTTGCGGGTTCTGCTCCTCTCCTCCTCTCCCTCCTCCCCTCCCTCCTCCTCCTCCCTCCTCCTCCTCCTCCTCCCTCCTCCTCCTCCTCCCTCCTCCCTCCTCCCTCCCTCCTCCCTCCTCCACTCCTCCCTCCTCCTCCTCCCCTCCTCCTCCTCCCTCCTCCCTCCCTCCTCCCTCCTCCCTTCCCTTCTCCCTCCTCTCCTCCTCCCCTTCCCTCCCCTCTTTTCCTTTCTACCAGGGATTGAACCCAGAGGAGCTTAACCACAGAGCCATATTACTAGCCCTTTATTGTTAATTTTAAAAAATTTGAGACAGGGTCTCACTAATTTGCTTAGGGCCTCACCAAGTTGCGAGGCTGCCTTTGAACTTGCAATCCTCTCACCTCAGCCTCCTAAGCTGTTGGGATTACACACTTGCACTGGATGTGTGGTCTAAATGCCTCTAGGACATTCAACCGCAGGTGTTCAGTTAGGTAGTTATCAGATGTAAAGGGCTAGAGCAGAGAGATGACGATTACTTAGTAACCATCAGCATATTGATAACAATATAAACCACTGGCATAGGTAACCCTGATGAAATGAGTGCAGGGAGAGAAGAAAAGGTGGCTAGGACAGGGTCTTGAGGACCCTGGATGGGCTGAGGAGGAGGGGAGGCAGCAATGGAGACTGAGAGGGCATGGTAGGTAGGAGGAAGCCTCCCCTCCTACTGCTTTGTCCTAAAAGACAAAGTTTTTAATGGAGCCAGGTTCTGCCTGTTCTAGCAGGGCCACTGCAGGACCTGCGGGTGGGCGTGAGTTGGGAGAGAAGTGCTGGTGAGTGAGGAGGTGACAGCAGTGTTGGAGCTCATCTTTGGGAAATGAGTGTTTCTTGTAGGAGGGAATAAGTTTTTGTGGGGCTTTTTTGTTTGTTTGTTTGTTTTGGGCAGAATGCTTAGGATGGTGAAACTGTTCTGTATGATGCTGTCGTGGTGGCTGCATGTCCTTATGGGTCTGTCCATGTTCACTGACATCCATCACCAAGAGTGAACCCTAATGTAAGCACAAAAGAGAAATATGCCAGTGCAGGTTCATCAGTAGTCACAAATGCACCACTGTGGTGGGGGAGGTACACCTGGGAGGGCAGGAGGTAAGTAGGAATCAGCCATGCTGTGAACCTAAGACTGCTCTGAAAGGTTAGGTCTTCAAACATTGTTTTTAAAAAGGAAAGAGTCGAAGAAGAATATAACACCTACATTGCTACCACTGTCAATAAATTTTGCATGAAGTGTGAGTTAGAGGAGAACAGGGGGTGTAGACAGTTTTTCTGCCTACAGTGCAGAAAAGGTTCAAGAGGGGAGACTCTGGAATTGAGATTGAATGCTAATAGGAGTGCACAGGGAAAGAGGGAGAAGCTGAGGAGCTGGGGGGTTGAGGGTGGAACTCAAATGGCTCTGGGGGAGGAGGGTCAGGCATGTCTGCTGAGCCCCCAGGTCCTTCAGAACCGCCATTGCTGAAGAACGTGAAAACAGGGCAGTTTGAAGATAGCAGCAGGGTTCAAGGGATAGAGGGTGAGTGCATTAGAAACTAGATGAAACTGAATGAGCTGGGTGAAGAGGCTTTGCTCACAGCTAGACTGTTCCAGGGCACCACCCATGCTGTTCTCTCTTCCTTCAGATCTTCTCATAGCTCCCCATCTCCCTCCCTCACTCCTTCCTGGTCTCACACTTCTCTGCCACCTTCTAATGAGCTCTCTACCCCAACCCATCTCTCTGCTTGTCATTTTTTATGGCACTTGGCACTTCCTGGAGTTACTTTATTTATCTGTCCACTTGTTCAATTGTCATGTCTCCCACTAGGTTATAAGCCCTGTGAGGACAGGGTATATGCCCTTCCCATGACTGGAACAGAGATGGGCAGAACAGTAGTGCATAGGAACATGTTGAGCAAATGAACTGGAGACCAGGAATCGAGAAATTGTGCCACCAGAGTGTGGAAGGGCAGTCTATATGTATGCCGACATTTGGGAGGGACAGAATGAAGAGAAACAGGTGGTGCCAGAGCCCTCACCGGAAGTGGGGGAATGACTGGGAGGTCTAGGGCTGTAAAAGGGGACCAGGCGGTTTCCAGAGTGGGGCTTACAGTGGAATCTGTTTGGGGCCCGGGCAACCCAACCTCAATCAGTTAGTGCAGAACTAACAAAGCGTTTTTGCGGATTGCGGAAATGTTATATATCTGCACTGTTCAGGAGAGTAGCCACTAGCACATATGTATGGCTGGTATAACTGAGAAACTAAATATTAATTTAATTTTAATTAAAATTTAAACAGTCACATTGACTAGTGGCTACTTTATTGATCAGCACTGCTTTGATTTCCCTTTGAATCACACCATCTGAGGCAGAGCTGGTAGAGAATGAACATTAAGAATTTCACAGGGAGAGGTCTCCAAGATCCCAAGAGGGGAAACATGCTGCCTTCCTCTTACAGTTTAAATTGGAAACACGCACATTTGTTTCAAAAGCGAATAAAGTGTAACGACATGGAGAGTGAAATCGGGGTATGTACAAATGAACACTCGAAACCTCTTCATTTATTTCTGAAAATCTTCTATATGCTGCATGTAGCAGAATCACAGTCCCTGAGAGGCAATCTAGTTCTTTCCGCATGTGAATTAGTTTTCTCACCTTTTTACACCTAAACCATCAGTATGAACAGGAGCTCTAGGCAGTTCTCTGGACTCTTCCACAGGTATTGGATTCAAGTGTCCTAGGGGTTCTTAAACATTGCTGCACCTTGGAATCACCAGGGGTTTTGAAACCTCTCAGTGCTGTGACCAAACCCATTAAATCCAAATCTCTAGGCTTGGGACTGGGTAGGCATCAGTACTTTGACAACCTCCCCAGGTGATTATTGTTAGTAGCAAGGTTTGAGAATCACTGGTCTAGTCAACAAGACACAAAGCCAGATAGAGCTTATTGTCGCAAGGGATTGCACGATCTAAAAATGCTTAGTGCTCTTAAGTGCTCTTCAGCCTTGGCTCTCTGGGGATTAGCCGGGGAAATTTAAAAAATGCTGATGCTCAGGTCCCACTCAGAGATATGGATTTGATTGGTCTGGGTTGTGGCCAGAGCACCAGGATTTTTGAAAGCTCCAAGAATGACCCTAATATGTGGTCAGGCCTGAGAACCATCTGAATAATTTTGACCAAATAGGCTAAAATGAAACTGGTTAAAATTCCTTCTAGAAGCTGGCCATTGTCCTGTCATGCTGATCCCATTTATTGAATGCCCACTGTGTACCAGGCATTGTGCTTAGTATGACAGACACAGAGCTGAACTCAGACCCAACCCTCTTAGAAGGTTAAGTGAGACACATGAAAATAACTCTGGTGCTAGGCACAAGCCAGTGAGCCTGTAGGAAGAGCAGACGAGGTGCTGTGGGTTGGGTTGGCTGTGCAAGGTTTCCCCTCTTCCCTTCTTTTTCTCTTTCCCCTCCCATCCCCCTCTTCTTTTCTTCATTCTTTACTTTTTTTCCTATCCTTTTCTTTCTCTTTTTCTTGTTTGGTGATAACCTTGTCAGTAGACAATTGCTGTAGAGTGTTCTGGATTTGACTGCTTTGGGATTGTGTGTGATTGAGGTGAAGACCAGGGTCTGGAAAGAACCAGGGCCTGCAGTGCTGGGTGGCAGCTCTGGCCATCACCATCTTGCTGGATGTTCAGAGCAACTCAATCCACCCATGGCCCTGACCTGCCGGCTTCGCCTGTCTGTCCTGGGACGGAGGCCCCCCAGGGCCGCTGCAAACCTGCCACTGGGACTGATGGAAGAAGCATCAGGTCTGGCTGGATAAAAACATTATTTTATTTTTTTTATATTTGTTTTAGCTGTGGATGGACCTTTATTTTAATCATTGATTTATATGCGGTGCTGAGATTCGAGCCCAGGGCCTCCCACATGCTAGGCAAGCGCTCTGTCACTGAGCCATGACCCCAGCCCCAAAACCATTATTTTAAAACTTTGACCACATTTTCCTTAGAAGCATATTAATCACAAAACCAATACTATAATAACATATGAGAAATTTTTCAAAAATAAATAAATAAATAAAAAGCATCCCCCAACACTCAAACCCACTATTTCCATTCAATCAAAACTTTTGGCAAGACAGTTAGGAGCCTTGTGCCAGGTAGAATGCTGCTCTGCCCAGGAGGTCGTCCACTTTAGGAAGGCCTGGTCCTCAGGGTGGTCTTCCTGTGAGGGTTCTAGTGGTGGTGGTGGGGTCCTTCAGCCCTCCCTCTCCCTGGCTGAGAAGGACAAGGCAGGATGGAGAAAAGTTGCCTACAGATAGATCCTGTTTTCTGGTTTTTCTTTGCAGTAACTCTTACAAAAAGAACCTCGACATGACTAAAATCGGAACAGGAAAACCTCAGCAGCTTCTCAGAGTGGATGACCACGACTTCAGCATGAGGCCAGCCTTTGGAGGTAGGACCGTGTTTTCCCCTCACTGCTGGGTAGGGCCTTGTCCCCAGGGCCACTGCACATGCTGCCCCTTCTGGTTCTCTCAGCTACAGTCCCTCCTGGGGGCAGGTGATTTTCCCCCTCGGAGTCAGAGAAGCCCAACCCAGCTTGTAGAATCACTCTTCCTTGAGTAAGAGTGGGCAGGAAGTGGTGGAGCTGTTGAGTGAAGTAGAAGTCGGTGACTCAGCTGTTTACCTTCACAAAGGAGACAAGCTGCTGCTGCCAGCTTTCTTTTGCTAAAAAAAAAAAAAAAAAAACAGGCAGGGAGGGAGGATCTGGATACAAAACAGTTCCTCTGGCTAGCTGGAGGTTTCTGAGCAATCTAACACATTATAAAGACCCCTCAACACACCTGCCCCCAAAGGAGTGATGCTGCTTTTGAGGTCAGGGAGGGGAGGCAACACTGGTGACTCCTCAGGAACTAAAGAAATGCCACAGGGGGCCCTGCATCCTAGTTCGGGCTGCCATAACAAAATAGCACAGGCTGGGTACCTTTGAAACAATAGAAAAATTCCTTCTCCCAGTTCCGGAGGCTGGAAGTTCAAGATCAAAGCACTGACATTCTGGGTCTGATGAGGGAGGGCCCACATTCTGGTTCATAGACAGCAGCTTTCTCACTTCACATTAGGAAAGGGGTGGGGGACTTTTCTGAGGTCTCTTTTATAAAGTCACAAATCCCATTTGTGAAAGGGCCCCACCCTCATGGCCTGATCACCTCCCGGAGGTCTCACCTCCCCATGCCACCACCTTTGGGGTTAGGATTTCAATGTATGCATTTTGTGGGGACATAAACAGTCAGACCATAGCAGTTGCCTGCTGTCTGTCCAGGTAGGGAAGAGGGTAAGCAAAGCGGGTTACATGGGATCCTTGGGTCAATCTACAATAGACTTGTACATGTGGGGAAACTGAAGCCCAGAACGTTTCATCAGATTAGCTACGACAGAGACAGACCCAGGCAGGCTGATTTCCTTTTGCCTTTCTCTCTGCCCTTGATCCTTTCTCAGGACTCATGGTTCTCTGGGGGCAATAGGAAGGAGTAGGGTGACCTTTAGGCAGGTCACCAATCCTTTCTGAGCCTCTGTTTGCTTGTTTATAAAATGGGGACAGTAATCCCTAAGAATGGGACTGTTGTCCAGATTAAGCAAGATAATGTATGTAAAGACCCTGACACATATTCGTTCTTGTCCCCCTCAGAAAACCCAGCTGTCAGACCTTCCTCTTGTGTGACTGTTAAGGGATTAAGAAATTAATTTATCCCAGAGGCCTTTACATTTTAAAAGGCACTAAATTCCCTGAGCTCTGGCACCTGCTAAACAGATGGAGAAGAGTAGGCGGCAGATTACAGTCCTGTGATTCCTCTTTCCCACCGGTAACCTCATTTACCCTCTCAGGTCAAGAGGAAACCACCAGATTTCTGGTAGTTCAGATTTCCTCGGGGCTCACCATGGGCAATTCTGCCAAGGAATTTTATAATAAATTCCTTTTACTGAATGACCAGCTTTAAAATGGTTGTTTCTGCTCCAAGGAATCTAAGTGAGATATCCCTATAATCTGGAAGCTCCACCTTGGTTTTCTAGAATAGTGCTGGTTAAGNTAACCCCCCCCCCCCCAAGTACTGGGAATCAAACCCAGGTTCTCATACATTCAAGACAAGCCCTCTACTAAAGAGTTGTGTCCCCAGCCCATATATGATCCCCCCCCCCATATATGGTTTTAATGTAATCCCCTCATAAACTCTTTGAGGTAGACAGTATTATAATTCCCAGGTAAGGAAACTGAGGCACAGAAAGGTGAAGTGAGTGGCCCAGGTCACACTACTGGGAAGGTTGAACCCTCCCACTTAGCCAGGTCTCTTGTCTCTACTCGAATGTCCCTTGATGCAGAACTAGAATAGACAATAGACAAGGGAGGCTCTAGCCACAACACTTTTAAGGTTCCCTCCAAAAGTTTTATTTTATTTTATTTTTTGGTGGTGCTGGGGGTTGAACACAGGGCTTTGTGCATGTAAGGCAAGCACTCTACCAACTGAGCTATATCCCCAGCCCTATTTTCTTTTCTTTTTATAGTTTAATGTATTTTAATAGCAAACTTACAGGAACAGCACAGAAGACAACATTAAAAACATGTACTTGCATGTAGGACAACTCAGAAAAGTCTAGTGAATGGGTGGCATCTACTGTGATAAAAATGCTACAAACACCATTTAGTTCCCGTCAATAAAAAATTTACTTGTTTTAAAAAATCCAAATGCTGGCATTGTCCAGAAAATTTTAACAGTTTTATTTATAATTGTTATAAAATTGAACTACTGAAACTTGTTCACTGAAAAATTTTGACTTTCATTAATGCTCTATATGCCTGCATTTATATTAAAAATTCACACACAGGGCTGAGGATGTAGCTAAGTAGTTAGAGTGCTTGCCTCACATGTACAAGGCCATGGGTTCAATCCCCAGCACCACTAAATAATAAATAAATAAATAAATAAATAAATAAATAAATAAAATAAAAAGAAGAAAAGAAAAAAATTTACACACAATGAAAATGGAAAACTGACCAATACCTGATTTCTGTCCCCTGTTTTTCCACTCGCAATCATATACTTAGGTACCTTTTGACCCTTTGGGAAAAAATATGTAACTTAAGAACTACCAATAACAGGAAGAAGAGAAAAAAATTTTTTTGAGAATGAAATGTTCCCCATTATAGTGAATTTTTTAAAATATTTATTTTTTAGTTATAGGTAGACACAATATTTTTATTTTATTTTATGTGGTGCTGAGGATCAAAACCCTGTGCCTCACTCATGCCAGGCCAGCGCTCCACCTCTGAGCCACAACCCCAGCCCCTATTATAGTGAATTTTTAAAAATATATTTTTTAGTTGTAGATGGACACAATATCTTTATTTTATTTATTTATTTTTTAATATGATGCTGAGGATTGAACCCAGTGCCTCATGCACCCGAGGCAAGCGCTCAACCACCGAGCTACAACCCCAGCCCCCATCATAGTGAATTCTTAAGCATGTTCTCCACCTATGCAATGTGCCAGTTGGATGTCTTTTGGCATAATTGTTACATATGGCATGGATACCACATAGGTTGGTGTCTTCACAAAGGCCAACCAGATAGGCCTTGCCTCCCTTCTGCAAAACACAAATAGCTACACTCTGGAAGCTCAGATTTGTTTTGAAGTCCTGAGCAATTTCTCTCACAAGACGCTGAAAGGGGAGTTGCGAATCAGAAGTTCAATGGATTTCTGATAATGTCTAATTTCACGAAATGCCACAATACCAGGCCTGCAACGATGAGGCATCTTTACTCCTCCAGTAGAGGGTGCACTCTTGGGAGCGGCTTAGCCATGGTGAAAGACCTTCTTACTTACCCAGCTTCTCCTTTGGCGGGAGCCAGGAGCTAGAGGTGGTGCTGACGTTAGAGAGCCACCAAAAGTTTTCTTTTAAAATCAGAAGGAAGGGCTGGGGATGTGGCTCAAGCGGTAGCGCGCTCGCCCGGCATGCACGGGGCGCTGGGATCGATCCTCAGCACCATATAAAAATAAAATAAAAGATGTTGTGTCCACTGAAAACTAAAATAAATAAATAAATATTAAAAAATTATCTCTCTTAAAAAAATCAGAAGGAAAACTGAAATTTTAGGCAGAAGAAATCATTTTACTATATACTATTAACATATTCATCTTTATACCCATGCAATTGTTAAAATATATGTATTTTTTATATTTTATATACTTTGCATTCAGGAAGAGGTCCTTGAAGGCAAAAATGCTCAGGGTCCTCAAAACTCCTAAGTGGACCTGCTTCATGGAGGTTTTCTGGGTCAAGTATGTTTGGGTGTGGGTGGTATAAAAGTCCTGTGACTAAAACATACTGGGGCACAGGGGGTTAATAGTTGATGGCAGAATTTTGTGTTTTTCTGTAACCTCTGCTGCAAAACTGAAAGCCTTATAAAAACAGTCTCTCCTTTGGGAGGACACAGCTCTCAGGAATGGCAGGTGAAGGACTGCCTGCCTCATTCCTAGAAAACCTGGCCCTGAGCTGAGCCATGTAACCAGCTGCAGCCCCAGTCGGGGGCTCCTTCCCCAATCCCCATTTGAAGAGCACATTGGACTTTCTGTGCCCTGATCACTGCATCTACTGGGCCCATTGGTGGGGGTCCCCAGAATGGGGAGGGTCAGGACAGTCCTCTACCCCTGCCTAGGTAAGCTTCTGACCCTCAGGAAAGACTCTGACCGTGGAGAGGGAGGCCCTTGCAGGGGAAGGAGGCTTCACCTCCCACTGAGTGCTTTAAGACTTTAAGACACATCAACTGTCAAGATTGCATTTACCAAAGCAGAGTGGGGACACCTCTCCTTTCCTAGATGTCCAGTTGTCACTTGGATGAAACAGGGAGGGGAGCACACATATGGGGGCTCCATGCCACCTTTAGCCCATAAGTAAAATTTGCTGTGCTGGGAATCCTGGCTAAACAGGTAAGACGGGAAAATCCCATAAAGTGGCCTCCTACCTGTGGCTTCAATTGGTCTCTATAACCTATAATTCCTGGGGGCATCTAGAGATGGCTTAGAGCCAAGGAATCTTCCTCCCAGGAGTCCCCATTCCACCTATGCCTCTATCTGGGTCTCTATCAGCATTGCTCAGGGTAAGAGAGCTGTGAGGAAGAAGGCTGGGCAGATAGCACATAGGTGACGCTGTGCAACTCTACAAGGTTCTGATGGGTGTGTGGTGTATGCTTGTAATCCCAGGGGTTTGGAAGGTTTAGGCAGGAGGATTGCAAGTTTGAGGCCAGCCAGCTTCAGCAATTTAGTGAGACTGTAAGCAATTTAGTGAGTCTCTGTCTTTAAAAAAAAAAAGGGGCTGGGGACTTAGCTCAGTGATAAAGTACCTCTGGATTCAATTCTCAATATCCCCCTCCAAAAAAAAAAAAAAAAGTTTCCCTGTGACAGGCTCCTGTTTAGCAACAGAGCCCAATACCCCCTCCTCTAGCACCATGCACACTGAGCAGGGCATTTAAACCAAGATGTCCCCAGATAGCACATTGTTGTAGGTGTGTCCTCATTCCCATCTTTATTACCAAAGAGGACTTCCTTGTGGATTGATGTTTAAAAGTAATTGAGGAGAGGAAATTGTCTAAGATGAGATACCCTTGGATAACCTTTTCAGTCTGGGAAGAGAAAAGATTAAAAATCTAGCAGCTTCCTAATAATCCCAGGGATCAGTTGAAACAAAAATACCTTGTTTAAGCAACCAGCTGCCTGATACAGTTGTGTGCCCTGGTTAGAACTTCCAGAGGCCCAGGGTTTCTCTTCCATTTGTTAGGAAAAAATTTTTAAATTAAATTTTAATTTTTATAAGTTGTAAAATATTGTGCATTTACATTTATATAGTTTTGTTAATCATACCTCAGTAGAGCCGAAAATAAATAAAATTTTGGTGAAATATACGTAACATACAATTTACCATTTTAACTACTTTTAAGTGTACCTTTGGCGATATTAAGTACCTTTATATTACTGTGTAACCATTGTCACCATTTCCATAATGTTTTCATCTTCCCAAACTGAAACTCCAGAGCCACTAAGCAAAACTCTCTGTTCCCCATGGCAACCATTATTCTAGTTTCTGTTCCTATGATTTTGACTATTCGAGGTACAGTTTTCAATTAACTTTTGTGACTGGTTTATTTCACTTAGCATAATGTCTTAGAAGTTCATCTGTGTTACAACATGTGACAGGATTTTCTTCCTTTTTAAAGAGGAATAATATTCTGTCGTATGTTTATACCACATTTTGTTTATCCATTCATCCATGGGTGGGCATATGGGTTGTTTTCATATTTTGGGTATCACAAACAATGTTGCCAGGAACATGGGAATACAAATATCTGTTTGAGCATAAACTCTAAGGATCATGCCTGACTTGCTTACTCCTGAGTCCTATTCAGGGGAGCAGAACATTTCATCCAGTGTTAATGAAATCCTCACGTGGGAACAAATTATGAGGGTTGCTAGGAAAGAAAGTCCTGGAGCTGTGGGGGTACCATAGGGAAGGGCTGCTCTGAGGAGAGCCACTTTTGCCTGGGAAGCTCACATTATTGGAGTCCTTTTTACATTCTTTATCTGAAACCACATATTATTCTCAAGCAGCTAACAGCCTCCTGAGGAGACATCGGGGATTTAAGTGTACCCATGTACCGCAAAAGCAACTAGGATGTCCCAGCTGATGGAGTCGGGGAAGCAAGGCTATGGCCCATTCTGCCTAGAGAGAGGACCTGAAATGCCTGCATTCAGGAGGCGACACCTGTAAGGATGTGGAGCAGGTGTAGCGGTGAGCCCTTGAGGGCCAGGGGAAAGTGGGGAGATAATCCAGGGAGAAGGCGCTCATGGAGCTGGAGCAGCTCTGCAAAGCTGTATTACTCCCACGTGGGCATGTCTAGACCAGGAGGGAGTGCAGGGCAGGGGCACAGAGAGGAAGGGCTGGGGCAGTGATGGGCAGGGGCAGCTCCAGGAAGGCTGTGCTGCCTTCTGTCTCTCAACAGCACAGCCTAGGCTGAGGAATGACAGTTTCAGGCTTGTGCCCTAGACAGGTCACTGTGGGCCTGCATGGAGCATGCTGGAGGGGCTGTCCATGGAGGTCAGCTGCTTGGGTAGGTGGAGATGGGACTGGAGGGGAAATTGAGGCTACCAGGACAGACTCCAAGGTCAGCTTTGGGCAGGTAGACTCAATTGTCAGGGAAGACCAGGGGAGCTGAAACCAGTCGTGAGCCAGGCAAGGGGAGCCCCACTAGGCCTGTAGCATTTTCCCCAGATCAACTTCTAAGACATAGAACCCTTCCTGTACCAACTTCACACAACACAGGGCAGATACGTAGGAGAAAAGGCAAGAAACATCAGCTCCCGTGCTTTCTTGAGATAACTGCAAAGCTCAGAGCTTCCAGCCCTCCTAGTGACCTGTCAGCTCTTCCTCAGGTGACTCTACTGGGAACAGGGATCCCTTTCTGATTTTGTCTCCTCCTTGCCCTTTCCCCTTTCTAGATCACTCCAGTTGAATCAATCCATCCTTCAGCTCTGCTGCTCCCTCCCCACCCAGGCCCCAGGCCCTCATCCCCTTACACAACTTGTTATCCAGGCAATCTTAGGTGGATAAACCCTCCCCAGAAAAATCTTATTCCTTCGTATTTAATTTTAATTTCATTAATAAACTAAAATTTAATTATATATTTCTTTTTAGGATATGATAATAATATGAAAGTTGAAAGTATTGACTTATAGCAACACCTTGGCCTTGATCCTCTAGTGGCACCCTGCTCCCCACTTCTCCTGGCCAAGTTCACCTTCTGGGAACATACTTTCCTTGGTGCTGCTTCCTCCAAGACTTGAGGGTTTCCATATTCTACAGGATGCAATGTAGTCATCTCCTTGAGTCAGATCCCTGCACTGTTCTCCCCGTCTTTGCACACAGACTATGTGATCTTGGGCAATTAAGAAGCAGTAAGGCTCAGGATCTGGCTCAAGTTCACACAGCCAGTGAAAGGCAAAATTGAGATTTGCACCCAGGCAGTACAGCCCAGTGTGGGGGTTTTCATTAACACTCCTAGCAAAAGACAATTGCATTCCCTTCCCCTTGAACCTGGGATGTCCTTTGAGATCAATTTAAGGCATAGACTACATCAGGAGTGATACTGTTGCAAAACCTCTACTATCTGTACAAAAGTCTCTTCCGCACATGCAGCGAAAGACTAGGAGCGGCTGGGGGTACCTTCTTGGTGCATCTCACAGATCTTTTAGGACCTTTCTGGGGGTGAGGGTGTGTACTGCTGTGTAACTTCTCAAGTTATAGTCCAGTTGCTTCCCTAGCTGGACTGTATCTAATGAGACATCTTCCTAAGTAATTTCCTAGGGTAATTCTGACACATGATTTTAAAATCTTGCTTACTACTTCAGAACCACCTCATGTAATGTGCCCTGAGTTTGTGAGTGGAGACCCCTCCCCGCAGGCCCCTGTGGTTCTCCTGGTGATTTAGTCTGTGGTCTCCTTTGTAGGAGAGAATCAACCCCTGGACTTCCAAGCCACAGGATTCTGGCCACAAGGTCCTAAATACCATTCATCTTATTGGAGATTTACATTGTGTTCTTAACTCTTGTGTTTTTGCAGGAGAGGATTTCAAGCAAGACATGAAATGTAGTAAAAGTATAGGAAAATGTTTCAAGAAAGAAGGTACAGAAAGCACCCCAAGGGAGAGCTGGGTGATTTCAAAGAGGAGAGGACCTCTCACTCCTTTATTCTCCAGTTTTATTAGGGCTTTTAAGGAAGGTTGTTAGAGTCCTGCCCAAGCATCACCTCGGGCTCTATATTGACAGCCTCCATTCAATTTTTAAACCTCTATTATTCATGCCTTTATCTGTAAGTATCTAAGTGGAACACCCAATCCCCAGGAGGGGAGTAAAGCTACAGCTTACAATGATAACATAAAGCTATGCTAACAGCCTCAGGCATCCGGGTCATCCTCACCCAGCCAAGAGGTCCTAATTGGAACTTGTTTTATAGAATTGATAGTTGGTGGGTCTGGTCTTAATCATCTTGCTGTGCTGTTTGACAAGGATTTGTCAAAAATATTTTCACAAGCATACCTGTTGTAGGGACAAATGAGGCAAGGCACTGAAGATAGCAGGAAACAGTTTTATTTGGCTGCAGCCAGGCTCAGGGGGCACAGCCTTTGCTGTAATCAATCAATCCCCTGAACCCCGAGTTCAGGGAGTTTCAGAGTTTTATACCCAGCATGTAAGGGGAAGGGCTCAGAAGTTCACAGTCTGCAGAAGTTCACATAAAAGCAGCTTCTTCTTTCACTGTTCTGGACATGTTAACTCTTCAAGGACAACACCTGAGAAAGGGAGAGTTTCTTCTCCCCTTTCTTTCCACCCCCTGCCAGCTGTTACCATGGAGTCCATTTGTAACTTATCTTAAAAATGTAGACATCTCTGTGAAGCCCCAGCTCAAGGCCAGAGGCCTTGTTTGCACATTTCTTCAAAATACTATACTGGATATGTTTGTGAACAACTAGTAAGGGGGTGCCCAGCACCCAGAGTGCTGGTATCTTCTTGGCCAGTGGCCAAGTAAACAGGGTGACACGAAAATAGGAAGTTTATCTACATTGGACTCTTTTTCTGACAGTCCTAAAATCAGCCATGGTGAAGAGGGCTTTTCTGTGGAGAAAGGGGGTGCCACTTCATACCCTTCCTTTTGATTCTTACCTCCTGACTTGATCTTCCTCCTGTTATTAGAGAAACGGTTTATAGGGCTGAGATCAGACAAGGGTCCTGGAATAGTCAGTCAAGGGTCCTGGAACAGCCATCGTGTCAGATCTTGCAAGATGAGACGGGACTGGGGATTAACTGATTTGCTGTATACTTTTTTTTTTTTTTTAAACCATGACCCACAGCTCATGTCTAGCTGCAACTGAACAATCTGGCCTCGTAAGGCCCACAGAGCCAACTAAGGCGAGAACATAGTGGCCCTTCCCTCTTGGGGACTATAGCCTCCTCTTCTGAGTGCTTCTGGACTTCCTGGTTCTGCCTCCCTGTCCCCACACTGGGTGAGGTGAGCACCTCTCTTTAGAATGAACAGTGTGGGAGTGAAGCAAGGGAGGATCTGGCCCTCCGTGGCTTCTGCAGGCATTTTCCCAGCAGCTACTGCCGGCGGAGGAGGGGACTCCTTGGAACCTTCCTTGGGAGCACAGACCCCAACCTGCCACCCATGTCTTGCTCCTCCTCACGTCCCTTCTTGCCCTTTGCCAACAATAGCCCCTCCTCTGCAGCCCCCTTTTTTTGGCTGGTGCTTCATGACTCTGTCTGAGGAAGAGACTGATGAGGTCACCATGCTCTGAGGGAAAGAATGTTGGCAGTAGGGCAGATCTGGGCCCCCACTAGACAGGTGTGTATGTGTGTGTGTGTGTGTGTGTGTTTTCCCCAATTAAAATTTTCAGCTGAAGTATAATTGACAAAAATTTAAGGTATACAATTAATGTTTTGATACAAGTGTATACTTTGAACAAAGCACAATGCTCAAGCTCATTGACATTCATCATTGTACTGAATATGTGACATCTGCTAAGAGGGTAGATTTTGAGTGTTTTCACTGCGCACACACACACACATACCCCCAAATGCTAACTGTGAGGTACAGTTCACGGAAGTCCTCAGAGCTCCAGAACTTACTCATCTTGCATAACTGAAACTCTGTACCCTTGTTGTAGGGCACAGACAAGGCAGGACACCGAAGATAGCAAGAAACAGTTTTATTTGGCTGCAGCCAGGTTCAAAGGGCTTTCGCTGTAATCGATTAATCCCCTGAACTCCAAGTTCAGGTAGTTTCAGAACTTTATACCCAGCATATAAGAAGAGGGGCTCAGAAGTTCACAGTCTGCAGAAGTTCATATAAAAGCAGCTTTTTCTTTCACTATTTTGGGAAAGTTAACCTTTTAAGGACAACACCTGAGAAGGGGAGAGCTTCTTCTTCCCTTTCTTATCTCCCCTGCCAGCTGTTACCATGGAGCCCAATTAAATTGGTAACTTCTTTTATCTTAGAAATGTAGACATCTCTGTGAAGCCCCAGCTCAAGGCCAGAGGCCTTGTTAAAGGATTTATCTTCTTTTTTTTTTTATCACATTTTTCATTTGCAAACACACTTCTACAAATTACTATACTGGATACATGTTTGTGAAAAACTAATAAAGGGGCATTCAGCACCTGGAGTGCTAATTTCTTCCAGGCCAATGGCCAAGTAAAATAGAGCAACAAAAAAATAGTAAGTTTACCGACACTGAACTCTTTTGTAGAGACTCTTTTGCTGATACTCCTAAAATCAATTATGGTGAAGATTTCTGGAGAAGCTTAGTTAAGATTTTTCTGTGGAAGAGGGGGGGGGTGCCACTCACTATACCTTCTGACCAACATCTCATTTCCCTCATCCCCAGCCCCTGGCAATCACCTTTCTTCTCTCTGCTTTTGTGAGTTTGACTATTTTAGATCCATACACTGCTCAGACAGGTGTGTTTGGAGACATGAAACTTAAGAAATTGGTCAGATACCCTGTGGAGACTCTTCTAGGCATTTAGAAACAATTGGGTAATTGGAGTTGGGTCAGAGATGAGGCTCAGCAGAAGACTGTGAGCTGTCAGAGAGCTTGTTGTGGGAGGGGTTGAGTGTCTGCCAGGAAGATAGGGGCCTGAGGGCTTCGGGAGGGAAAGGAGGAGTCTGGGAGAGCTGTGACCCAGAGATAGCAGAACAGGAACTTTCAAAGAGAAGGCCACCCAGCCAGGAGAGGTTTTGGAGCCCAGGAGAGCCTGGAAACTGAACAGGGTAATGGGGAGACTGAGGTGGAAATCCCAACCGCTGGTGGAGATGGAGTAGTGGACTGAGCCACCTCCTGAAGTAGTCCATTGGTTCTCAAACTGGAGTGTGAATCAGGCCCACCTGGCAGGCTTGTTACAACCAACTCCTGGGTCCCAACCCCAGAGGGTCTGATTCAGTAGGCCTAAGTTGGGGCCCAGGAACTTGCATCCCTAACAAGTACCCTTTATGCTGATGCTCTGGTGGAGGGGAGAGCCACTGGGTCTCACCACCATCCCCAGCTCCCTGCCATTAGATAGTCAGACGCCTGCCACCAAGTGGAGAAGGCAGCACTCACCACCAGAAAAGTCAGGCTTATTGGTAAAAGTGAAATTCATGATTAAATCCGCTAACAAGGGAAAAGATCCCATGGTCTTTATTTAAAATTCACTCAGACCCTACAAGAAGCCCATAATGGGAAGGAACATGAAAAAAAATGCAAAGCCAAGCCATACAAGCACCAGTACAGAAAATGCTCCTGCTCCAGCAATGTCCAGGACAAGCCTGGTCACTTCAGAGCCATGGGGGGAAGGGTAGTCCAGCTGCCTGGCTGGTTCAGGGTGTCTGCAGAGAGGGCAATTGGTTCTCCAACTTTATAGAGGCAAGGTAGAGTGTACCTCCACACTTAGAAGCCTGTCCCCCACATACGCTCAGGCCTCCTAACATCTCAGGGAGGAGAAAGAACTTCAGAGATGGAGTTGAGTATAGAGGCAGGTGGCAAGGGCAAGACTGCTCCCAGGGTGGTGTGTGTTCACAGAGAACAAGGCTGTTCCCCTGGGGAATTCCATGAACATAGTTTCCCTTTGTTATCCCATTAACATTGTTTATGCAGGCCCAGGATACGTGATCCAGTGTTCTCCCCATCCACCTCAGATAATACCTTCTCTTCACCTCATCTCTTATTTTCTTTTCCTCTTTTTTGGTAGGGGGGAGTGATGGAGATTGAGCCCAGGACCTTGCACATGTTAAGTAAGCATGTACCCCTGGGCTACACCCTCAGCCCTTAATTTGTTTATTTTATTTTATTTTTTAATTTCTTAATTTGTTTTGTTTAGATATGACATCCATTTTCTATACGTTCTAAAGTAAATTACCACAAATTCAAGGACTTAAATTAACACAGATGTTACCTTACTGTTCAAGCATTCTGAAGTCTAAAATGGTTCTCACTAGTTACCATCCAGGTATCAGTCATGGCTGTGTTCCTTTTTAGAGGGTCTGTGGTGAATTGTTTTCATGTCCTTTCTGGCTTCTAGAGGCTGCCACACTCCTTGGCCCTGGCTCTCTGCCTCTGTCTTCAGAGTCAGCTCTTACATGTTCTTCACGTTACTCTGATTTTCTTGCCTGCCCCTCTCAGTCCACATTTAACGACACGTGTGTTCACCATGGGGCGCCCCCACTAAATAACCCAGGACATACCCCCTATTTTTTTTTAATTTTTTATTGTTGGTTGTTCAAAACATTACAAATTTCTTGATATATCATATTTCACACTTTGATTCAAGTGGGTTATGAACTCCCATTTTTACCCCATATACAGATTGCAGAATTACATCAGTTACACATCCATTGATTTACATATTGCCATACTAGTGTCTGTTGTGTTCTGCTGCCTTTCCTATCCTCTACTATCCCCCCTCCCCTCCCCTCCCCTCCCCTCTTCTCTCTCTACCCCCTCTACTGTCATTCATTTGTCCCCCTTGTATTATTTTTCCCTTTCCCCTCATTTCCTCTTGTATGTACTTTTGTATAACCCTGAGGGTCTCCTTCCATTTCCATGCAATTTCCCTTCTCTCTCCCTTTCCCTCCCACCTCTCATCCCTGTTTAATGTTAATCTTCTTCTCATGCTCTTCGTCCCTACTCTGTTCTTAGTTACTCTCCTTATATCAAAGAAGACATTTGGCATTTGTTTTTTAGGGATTGGCTAGCTTCACTTAGCATAATCTGCTCTAATGCCATCCATTTCCCTGTAAATTCTATGATTTTGTCATTTTTTAATGCAGAGTAATACTCCATTGTGTATAAATGCCACATTTTTTTTATCCATTCGTCTATTGAAGGGCATCTAGGTTGGTTCCACAGTCTTGCTATTGTGAATTGTGCTGCTATGAACATCGATGTAGCAGTGTCCCTGTAGCATGCTCTTTTTAGGTCTTTAGGGAATAGACCGAGAAGGGGAATAGCTGGGTCAAATGGTGGCTCCATTCCCAGCTTTCCAAGAAATCTCCATACTGCTTTCCAAATTGGCTGCACCAATTTGCAGTCCCACCAGCAATGTACAAGTGTACCCTTTTCCCCACATCCTCGCCAGCACTTGTTGTTGTTTGACTTCATAATGGCTGCCAATCTTACTGGAGTGAGATGGTATCTTAGGGTGGTTTTGATTTGCATTTCTCTGACTGCTAGAGATGGTGAGCATTTTTTCATGTACTTGTTGATTGATTGTATGTCCTCCTCTGAGAAGTGTCTGTTCAGGTCCTTGGCCCATTTGTTGATTGGGTTGTTTGTTCTCTTATTGTCTAATTTTTTGAGTTCTTTGTATACTCTGGATATTAGGGCTCTATCTGAAGTGTGAGGAGTAAAAATTTGTTCCCATGATGTAGGCTCCCTATTTACCTCTCTTATTGTTTCTTTTGCTGTTGTTTTGCTCTTCTTTTTCTAGGATTTTGAGATGAAGACATACCCCCTATTTTAAGGTCACCTGATTAGCAACCTATGTTCATGTGCTATGCTAATTCCCTTAGCCCTGTAACCTCACATGTTCATAGGTTCTGGAGATGAGAATGTACATTGTTAATGGGGGGTGGGGTGGGCCTTATTTGCCTACTATAAACAATACAGTAAAGTACACACCTCTTATGTGTCTGGCTTGAATTTCTACATATACAAACATTGATGATTGAAAATACTACCCAGATTAATATGCAAAACATTCCCTGCTCCCCAGAAGGCTTCCTCATGCCCTACCCTATCAGTTCCTGGGTCTGCCTGATTTCAGGAGCACAGAGCTGTTGCAGGATCTTGGGAATGTAAGGAATCTGGAAAAATCTGGGAAAGTGAGGATCTGACAGGAGGAGATTGGAGAACAGAAGTGACTATTTTTCTGATCTCTGTCTCCATGAATAAGTTTTTATTGTTTTTTTTTTTTTTTTGGTTTTTGTTTTTGTTACCCAGGATTGAACCCAGGGGCACTTTACCACTGAGCCACATCCCCAACCCTTTTTTGATTTTTATCTTGAGATAGGATCTCACTAAGTTGCTTGCTAAATTGCTGAGGCTGTTCTTGAACTCGTGATCCTCCTGTCTCAGCCTCTGGAATTACAAACATGCACCACTGAAACCGGTCTTGAAGATCAGGATCAGGTACTTGTTCCCTCCAGTGTTGAAGACTGAACACTCAAGAAACTCTGAGGCAAGAGCAAAAAGTAAATTTTTTTTTTTTAAGAAACAGAACAGAGAAAGAGAGAGAGGGAGACTCTTCTGGAGAAGAGGGGTCCAGAGCTGGTGCCTGAGGGAGTGGGAGTGGGTGCTCCTTTTATAGATTTTAAATTTCCTTTTTTCTCCCTCCTCTCTTATCTTGCCTACATGACTAAGGGCAGGAAGAGAGCCATCTAAGGACCGCCCCCCGCCCCAGGTTGTTAGCAACCAAGTGGCAGAGAGTGCTATCTACCCTTTTCCTTTTCTTTGGTAATTAGCTACCTGCCCTTTACTGGTCTTACCACCCTTCCTGGCTCTCCAAGAATTATTATTAATTTTCTATGTGCTGGGGATTGAACCTGGGGTTTCATGCATGCTAGAGGAGCGCTCTGCCACTAAAGCTACAGCCCCAGCCCAGTTTTGCCTATTCTTGAACTTCATATAAAAGGAATCAGACAAGGCTGGGATTGTGGTTCAGTGGTAGAGCGCTCACCTAGCACTTGTGAGCCCTGGGTTCCATCCTCAGCACCACATAAAAATAAATAAATAAAATAAAGATATTGTGTCCAATACAACTAAAAAATAAATAGTAAAAAAAGAAAGAAAGAAAGAAATCAGACAGTGTGTGACACTCTGTCCTGAAGCAACCTGGTCCATTATTGGAATTTTCAATGTCAATCTGTCTTTCTGAGGTTTCTACACATATCATCTTTTGTGACATAACAATAGTGCAATTCAGAAAGTCTCTTCCAATAGTTGGAAGTCTCTTTCAAATAGTTGAAGACTGTTCCCTCAAAGACTTAATTTTTATAAGATCTATACATTATGCCCTTCAACATTTGCTAATGTTGTATGGCCATGGATATATAAATATACAAATGTACCCATGCCCTGCAGTTCTCCCTGGGTCTGTGCTGCTCACAGGGTGTGTGTGCACGTGTGCCTGCCCTCATGCTTCAGGTTCCAAGTACAATTCCTCCTGATGAGGCTGCCTCATGCCGAGCCAACGGAGTCATTTCTTCTCTTCTTCTAGAAGCCTATGGAATCTTTTTCATGTCCTTCCAAAGTCATTTTATGCATACAAGTAAGTAAGCATATACATTCCCCCCACTTCACTTTTTAGACTATTTTGCTATACATTCTCTTGTATAGCTATGCATACTCTGTTGTTCTATGGTCCATATTCTTATGCACTTTTTTTCCTTAACATATATCTTGGGAATCTTTATCAATTTATATAGAACTTCTTCATACTTTTAATGGTTGCTTAATATTCCATTGTATGGACATATAATTCTTCATTTCATTAATGTCTTATTGAAGGACAAAATATTTCAAACATTTTGCTATCGTAAATGATATGTAAATATGTCATTTTTGTATTTTATGTATCTTTAATTCTGATATTGATAAGATTCTCTGAAAGATACAGAAAAATTCCTTGATAAAGAACTGTATCTATTGAAGACAAGAATGCTTAGCAAACTAGGATCTCCTGATACAAGCAAAAAGAATGAAAATGGAGTAGAAAAAATGGGCAAAAGACAAACAGACAACATAAGAGATGGACTCCTTGAGGTTACAAATACATAAGAATGCTTAAGCTCATTGGTAATTAGAAAAATAAAAGTTAAAGCAACAGAGTTCTCTTTTTTTATGGCAAAATGTGAGGCTTTATTGAGAATCTTGGAAGATCAGGTGTTGAGTGGGGAGCAGGTACACCCCTGAGGCTGTTACAATTTGCATTTTATCCCCTAGAGTGCCAGGTCCCTCCCTCACTTCCTCACTGAGTACTATGGGGTTCTCAATCTCCCTGCTTGTCACCTAGGTTTTACTGTCTCCTATTGGATTATTTAAGGAAATATACCTTTAATTATTCCCACCTTCCTTTGTTCTCTGGTGGCAGGAAAGCCTTTCTGGGATTGAGTGCAAACAAGGCCCATCCTTTCCCCTTCCCTCCTATTTGTCAAGGGGCTATGAATCTGACAAATTGGGTGTAAACCCCTCCTAACTATTCGTTCTATTTCCTATTCTACTGATTTTCTTACATATTCAGTAATTGTATTTTTAAGACTAAGCACTATATTTTGAAAATGGAAAACTGGACTTTCTATTTCCAACATTATTCAGTCCCATTTGTACTCAAATGAATATGAGATACTGAATTTGGATATGTGAATCAAGAGGAACCTGATAAACTCAGATCAAGAGCCTAACTTAAAGTATTTTATAAAACAGTACCTTAGAGTTGGGGTGAGAAGTGCAGGGTTTGCAAGAGATATGGAAGACAAGGTTCTGATGCTCCTTTTAAACAGATAGCAACCTTCATGAAACTATGCTAACTTATATTTGTCCCTTCACTTATTATAAGCCAGGAAATGTGTATGATTTATTTAAGGATTTTTTTCCAGTACTGGGATCAAACCCAGGGCGTCTTACCTGCTAGGTAAATAAACACTATCACTAAAATGCATCCCCAGACCTGTATGACCTGTTTAATTGCTCCTCTTGAAAGGAGAGGTAGGTCACATGTTGACCAGACACTTTCTAACTGTTCTCTCAGCTGGGACTTACTATGAGGAACATGATTCTGCTTTACTTATCAGTGCAGGCTATGTTCTTAAGGGGTTGCTTGTTTCTGCCTTTTCTTGCTAGAAATACAAGTCATAAACTTGGCTTCATTTCTAGGGAAAACATTTACCGATATCTGCTTTGTCTTTTATATATATTTGTGTGATTCTTTTTTAAATTTTTTTATTTTTATTATTAGTTGTTCAAAATATTACATAGCTCTTGACATATCATATTTCATACATTTGATTCAAGTGGGTTATGAACTCCCATTTTTACCCCGTATACAGATTGCAGAATCATATCGGTTACACATCCACGTTTATACATACTGCCATACTAGTGTCTACTGTATTCTGCTGCCCTTCCTATCCTCTACTATCCCCCTCCCCTCCCCTCCCCTCCCATCTTCTCTCTCTATCCCATCTACTGTAATTCATTTCTCTCCCTTGTTTTTTTCCCTTTCCCCTCATTTCCTCTTATATGTAATTTTGTATAACAATGAGAGTCTCCTTCCGTTTCCATGCAATTTCCCTTCTCTCTCCTTTTCCCTCCCACCTCTCATCCCTGTTTAATGTTAATCTTCTTCTCATGCTCTTCCTCCCTGCTCTGTTCTTAGTTGCTCTCCTTATATCAAAGAAGACATTTGGGCAACAGAGTTCTTGAGAAAGAACTTTATACACATCAGAGAGGCAAATATTGGAAGGCTGGATCATGACACATGAAGCCCTTGTGAGCAGCCAGTGAGCAGGGTCACATGTGGGGCACACTGGTGGTGTAGGCACCATAGTCACCAGGAGCCCAGATCTACCTGACTTCAGAGCACAGAGCTGTTGCAGGATCTTGAATATGTAAGGCAACTGGAAAAAGCTGGGAAAGTGAGGGTCTGACAGGGGGAGATTGGAGAGCAGAAAACAGTCACCAACTGGTTGGCTGAAGCCTGCTGGGGTAGGCAGGTTGACTTTGAAGGAAGGCACACGTGTGTAGCTGTCTATGTGGGTCTGGTGGTGGGTCAGAGGGACTTTCTAGGATCCCATCAAAATTTACCTGCCACACTTTCTCTTCCAAAACAAACTTTCATGGGCCCTGTGCTACTCAGATATATTTTTATTCCCTGTTCCCCAAGCACAATAAACCATCAGAATTTTTTTTTTAACTGTGACAGGGATAATGATGAATATTGAGGCAATGTGTATTCATCTGCAGAATATCTTTTTTTTTTTTTTTGAGGGGCACTGGGGATCTAACCCAGGGTTATTTTACAACTGAGCTATATCCCTAGCCTTTTTTATTTATTTATTTTTTATCTGGAGACAGGGTCTCACTAAGTTTCTCTGAGCCTCATTAATTTACTGAGGCTGGTATTGAACTTGCAATCCTGTCTCAGCCTCTGAGTTGCTGGGATCGCAGGTGTGTGCCTTGCACCTGGCTCATCCACCAAACATCTAATCCAAATAATTCTAGGCTCTCATATCAAGAGCCATACCTACTTAGTATGTTGAGTTTTCACTGTGAAGATAAATGCCACTTTTCTCCTCAAAGCAGCAATGGGAGACAGGATGTCTCTGGGAACTAGATGAGGAATTCCTGACAGACATGAAGAGGACATGGGAAGCTATCCCCTGTGGGGGCAAGGGGACACAGATAGGCAGAGAATACCTCTCTCTGCAGAGCATGGGGCTCAGTGGTAATATCCATGTGTGAGGGGGCCTGGGAACTTTGTGGGTGTGGTGGGACCTGCAGGCTGGCGGCCCACTGCCTGGGCGCAGCATGGGGAGATTGTGTGTGTGTGTTTGTGTGTGTGTGTGTCTTTGTGTGTGTGTGTGTATCATTTGCTGCCACACTGATCATGAGTGAGGAGTAGTGATGTACTTGTGGTGCAGGGAGGTGACTAGACCGAAGAGCCAAGGCCCAGCTCCCGGCCATCCCTGGTCTTGCAAGGGTATGATGAGCCTCCAAAAGCCCACACAGGCCTATGAGCAAATAAAAGCAATGAGGTGAACAGCAGACCAGCACGGGCTTTAGGTCTGCACTCAGAGGCTGTGGCCTGGAGGACTTCCCTGCTAGAGGCCAGAGGACCATGGATTTGCCACCACAGATGGCAGCCGTTGTTGCTCAGCTGATGAGAATCCAGAGCAAGTGCTTAGTGGGGTTCCTTTCTCCTCTAGGACACAGAGTCAACTAAGGTGGGAGGAAATGAAATGCTTCATTAACTAGACATGACTGAGCTGCTGTTAACTGGTAAATAAAAATTTCCCACACTTAAGACGCACAGGGTTTTGTGAGAAAGATCAAAGAAGCTGCCTTTTAAAACAAATTATTGTTTTGCATATCTGAGAAATGTGGGTTAATGATCCACCTTGCTATACTATGCTATGTTCTTCATACAACCTGAAACACATTCTTTCTCCCACAACTGTTAGGAGTGATGAGTGTTCCAAAGCCCTACCCAGATATGGCCATTTGGTGATGCTCTCTCCAGTGCCTGTGACCCAAATTCATCAAAAACTGCTTCTTGTAGAATTTCCTCCAGTGCCCTCAGTTGGAATTAATTGAGCCTTCCTCTAGTTCCTATTATATCTGTGAATGCTCCTGTCATCTCTTCTGTGATATCACATAGAAGAGATAGAGCTAGTTGTCTCCCTTCTTGGAGAAAGAAACAAGGTTTATTGACTTCCACATCCCAGGCTGCATTGCTCAGGACTTGGTCTAGTGGACACTACAGGATTGAGCGAAGGAATAGTAAATGAAGATGTATGGACCTTGAGAAGCACTACATACATGTAAGGTCTTATTCAAATTAGCCTGCCATGTTGGTTGATTTCTTTTCTCTCTCTCTCTCTTTTTAAGTGTTGGGGAATGAACTCAGGGCTCCATGCACAATCCCCAGCCAGATCTTTTTCTTAAAATATTATAATACCTAAATACTATATTAAGAGGAATAATAAGAAATCATTATTGCAGTTTTATTTTTCACTTCAATTAATTTTCTAAGCTTAAGAAAATGGCACCATAAAAAGAAACATTGTAAAAGAACATGAGGAATTCACTGACCACAGCATTTTCTTTGGCAAACCCTTGATGATTTATTTGTTCAATTTAATGTGGCAAGTTCTCCTTGACTAATACAGTCTTTTTAAAACTCTCCATAGTAACTGGGAGCATGCATGGCTAACAGTTACCAACCTTTCTTTGACTGTGGCCCACAGACAGATTTTGCTGCTGCTGGGCTTCCCCCATTTTATTCCGTGACACAGTCTGGAATTTCTCATCACCCCTCTGCCCTCTGTTTTTGCCCACTCTGCTGGAGGTGAGCAAACCTGCACTTCACCATGGCAGCAGCCTAAGAGCCCAGGCCCAGGTGATGGCCCAGGACCTTTTTCTGGGTATGTGAGGTCCAGGCACAGTGGACAGTATGCTGGTGTGGTAGGGGTCCCCCCAGGCACCTGCAATCTCAGGATTCAGATTTGCAGAGTATGGCCCTTTAGTGATTTGGACACCAGTACTGAGAGTTTGGTAGAGACACTCTTCTCTCCAGCATGGATTAAGCCCTCTGAGGCTAGCACCTCTACCCAGTAAGTGCAAAGGGAGATTAAGAAGGAGTAAGATTCAGGCTTTACCCTCTAGTAAGTAAGATAGGTCATGGTGATAATGACATGATAATATAATTATTTATAGAGAACATCCTATATGGCAAAACTTGCTATAGGCTTTACACAGAGTAGCACAATTAATCCTCATAACAATCATATAAGGACAGTATAATTATTGTCCCTATTTTTCAGGCAGGAAACTGAAGCACAGAGAAAAATGTATGCCAAAGATCACACTGCTAGGAAATGATGGGGACGAAATTTAGACCAGGCAGTGTAATAAGTGATTTATTTATTTAAATTTTTGAATCATAGAGTTCTCTGAAAGTCTATTTCTTTCCCAGATTAAGGACAATTCACAATCTCTCTGTCTCTGTCACACATACACATGGTGAGCACACAGAGACACATGCAGAATTCCTGCACCATTCCCTGGTGGCTCTATGGACTCAGGACATTCCTCCCCACCCCTCTGCCCTGCCACCTGCCTTACACAGTTGATCTCAACGTGGGGGCATGGGTGGATGGCAACAGCACTGACTAGCAGTCAGGAGCAGGTGGGAGGTGGTGTGAAGGACATCGAGGGAGGGGAAAGGCAAAGCCAGGTGGGGACCTGAGGGACAGAGAGATGGTCCATCCTGCTCTGCAGCCTACATGATAGCTTTCACGGGCTTGTTTCTCATTCTCTGTTTTTGGTTATTCTTATAACAGAGTCTCCTCACTCCACTGAGGAACTGGTTGGGGAAGATAGGAGTGGTGAATTCAAAGGCCTGCTTCCTTGGTCTAGTTTAGAGCTGAGAATGACCTCATTCTTCTCCACCTGTTGGACCACAGAGCCTGAAACATGTCCTTCATCCCTCCCTCCCATATATTAGAGGAATTCTGTACCATTGGCCTAAGGTCCTGTCACTATTGGCATGCCAACTGCCTTCCCCTCCCTGGTGTGTGCCAGTGGAAGTCAGGTGGGTGGGTAGGGAGGAGGTTCTGATGCTCTCTTGAGTACAGATTTTGGAGGTGGACAAATTAGAGGGACAGCCTTTTCTGGAGGATGATGAGGAAAATGGATGAGTATTATGGGATGCTATTCTTTGGATCTTGAATGTCTCACAAAGATCCATGTGTTCAAGACATATCCCCCAGCTTGGTGCTATTGGGAGGTGGAGAAAACTCTAAGAGCTGGGGTCTACTGGGAGGCCCGGGAGGGGAACATGCCCTTGAAGGGCACTGTGGGACTCTGGTCTCTTCCTCTTCCTTTTTCTCCCTAGCTCTAAGGGGAATGGTTTTGCTGTAACACAGGCTCCCCGCCATGGTGTGCTGTCCCTTCACTGGAGGCCAAAAAGCAATGTGTCTGCCCAATCATAGACAGGAACCTCCAAACCTGGGAGCTAAAACCACCCTTTTCTCTTCATAAGTAGATTATCACAGGCAATATCACAGGTTATAGTGATGGAAACTGACTAGCACATGAGGAAAAGAGCATAGGATGCTGTGGGGCTGTGAAACTTCACCTAGAGTGTCAGGGAAGCCTCTGGGAAGAAAATAGCATGCAAGCTGAGACCTGGGCAGTCTGACTAGATTGAAGAGTTTCTTAAGCTCCCTCACCCTCATTGGCTCAGACAAAATTTTAAGACACTGCTTCCAGAAATGGTTTCTAAAATATTAATAGGTGTTACTTTTTTTTTTTTTTTACTATTTCTTATAACTTTGAGCTGTAATCAGCATTAACAAGGGGGCTCTAAATAAGTGCACAGTGAAATGGCTTAAAATAAAGGAAACACCAGGTAACCAACATTCAGATCCAGAAAAAGTATTTATCTTCCCTGTTGGAGGATATATATAAATTATGGTCTGTTTGCGCCATTAAGGCAGGGCGGCCACTCCTCTGGGAACTCCTGGGTTGAAATTTCCCAGTCAAGAATGCCCAGGGATCATGCTGGCCCCTGTCTTAGCTCACAACCTTAGGTCAAATAGGCTCCTGGAGATGGGTGTAGCCTGCCAAACACCAATCAACCTGCTTACTGCAAGACCCCTGGCCACACTGAGAAACAAGCACTGAAGCAAGACTCCTCTCGCTGAAACCTTATCCCTGCCTTTGATGTACTCCCCTTTAGATAAAGAATTGGGGTCTTTTTCAGTTGTTTAGTTCCAGTTCCTATTAGGACTGGAAGACCCATCAGACGCTCCACTTTTTAAAATCTAATCTTTGGCTTTGTCTTATTTCTTACTGATTATTTCAGACCTTTTATTTCCTCAGGCAGCTCACACCTCCTGAGTAGGACCCTGCTCTCTCTTGGTGCTGGTTACCCTATTATACTTCCCCACAGATCCACAGCTTCTCCGCATGTTCTTCCAGTTATTCCATAGCTTCCTCCCTTTTCTTTATAATCTTCTTGCCAATGTGTGCAAGCTTCAACCCCGTTATTTAGTTTTGTATGTTTTGGGATTTTATCATACTATACATTCATCCATGAGATGAGTCATCCACATCATTGCATGTAACTATAATATTCCATTGTATGACTATACCAGAATATATTTATCCTATATTATAGATGGACATTATGGAAATTTTCAACTTTTAACTATTACAAATACTATTTTGTGAATAATTTGTGTATGTCTACTGGTGCTTATTCACATGTATTTCTAAACATGGAATTCCTGGGTCATGGGTTATGTATGTCCTTCATTTTGCTGGATAATGTTTTCCAAGGTGATTGTGCCAATTTACACCCCTGCTGGCAGTGTATGAGAAACTCAATTACTCTACATCCTTGTCAACACTTAGTGTAATTACTCTTCCATTTGAGCCAGTTTTGTTGGTATATAGTAATTATGTCTCATTGCGGTTTTAATGGAGTTATTAATGAGGTTGAGCACTTTTTCATATGTTTATTGTGTATTTATTATTTTTTGAAGTGCTTGTTCAAGTCTTGATATGTTTTATGTTTCTGTTATTTTTGTATTGGGTTTTCTGACTTGTTCTTAAGAGAACACTTAGGAGTTATTTACGTCTTCTGTATATAAGCCCTTTGTCAGTTAGGTATTGCAAATATCTCACTCTATCATTTGCTTTTTAAATTATTCATGGTGTCTTTTGATAAAATTCTTGATTTTTTTCAATGTAAAATTTTCAGTGAACCATAATATGCATACCGAAAAGTGACCATGTGTAGCTTAGTGAATTATCAAAAAGGGAACACATTCATTTAACAATACCTATGTTAAGAAATACTATTTCCAGAACTCTAGAAAATTCCCCTTCTCTTACCAGTCAATATCCCCTCACTGTTATCCTGACTTTTAACAACAAGCATGAGTTTTGGTAGGTACTCTTTTTTTTGTTTGTTTGTTTGTTTGTTTTTTTGAATTTTTCAACGTTTATTTTTCAGTTCTCGGCGGACACAACATCTTTGTTGGTATGTGGTGCTGAGGATCGAACCCGGGCCGCACACATGCCAGGCGAGCGCGCTACCGCCTGAGCCACATCCCCAGCCCGGTACTCTTTTTTTAAAAAGATTTTTTTTAGTTGTGGATGGACGCAGTAACTTTATTTTATTTGTTTATAATTTTTTATATGGTACTGAGAATTGAACCCAGTGCCTCACATGTGCTAGGCAAGTGCCCTACCACTGAGCTACAACCCCAGGCCTTGCTAGGCAGTCTTAATTTTAATTTATATCATTGGTCTTTGCCTCATACTTGTGCTTTTTGAGTCCTCATTAATAAGTATATGGATATATTATAAGCCTGAGGTAGAAATATATTTTCTTGTGTTATGTTCTGGAGTTTGTTTTTGCCTTTCACATTTGGATCTACAGTCCACTTGGAGCTATTTTGTATTTTGGATGATTTTCATATAGATAGCCAGTTGTCCCAGAATTGGTTATTACAGATACTATTTTTCTGCAGTGCTCTGCCGTGATACACACTTAAGCATCCTTGAGGCTGTGTGTCTGTTTCTGGACTCTCCACTCTGTTCCATTTGTCAGTTGTCCATCTCTATGCCAGTCTTTTACTATCTTAATTACTGTAGCTTTATTGCAAATCTTGACATCTGGTAGAACAAAGCTTCACCTTCTTTTTCTTCAAGAAGGATTTCTCTTAGACATTTTAATTTCTTAATGATCTCTTTGTCACAAGAAAGTCTAATGGAATTTTGATTGGAAGTGCCCTGAGCCTTTTGGATAATAAATATTGGATAATTAATATCTTTACAATATTGAATATCTAGTCCATGAACTTGATGTATTCTCCACTTATTTAGGTTTTCTTTAGTTTCTTTTCATGTTTCAAAGTTTTCTAAATCTTGCACAAGGGCCTATCTACCTTCACTTTAGGGTCCCTGTGCAAAACAGTCATCTGGCCCTGTTGTTTACTTTGAAATTTTTAATTATAGACTCAATTTTTAAAATAGTTGTAGGACTTTGCAGGTTCTTACATTTGGCCTCTTATTGATGTTGATTGACAGGTTGTATGTTTCTGGGAATTTGTCCATATCATCCACATTTTGAAGAGTGTTGACAAAAACTTGTCCAGAATAACCTCTTTTTGTCTTTTTTTTTTTTTTTTGGCTTCTGCACAGTGATGTCCTTTTCATTCCCTACACTGGCTATTTTTGCTTTTCTTCTTTCTTGGAAGATTGATCTTATCAGAATTTTATCTATTCTTTCACAGAACCAATACTTGGCTTTATCAATCCTCTTAGTTGTATATTTATTTCTATTTCAGTGCTTATTATTTTACCTTTATAATTTCCTGCCATCTACTTTAATTTGCTATTCTTTTCCTAACTTCTTATGAAGGGTGATTAGTTTGTTAAATCGAATCATTTCTTCTTTTATGATATTCTCAGTTAAGGATATAAATTTCTGTGTAAGAAATACTTAGCCTACATCCCATGAATTTTAGTATGTTTTTTAAAAAAATCATTTAGCTAAAATTTTCTAGTTTGTATTATGATTTCTTCATTGACTTATGGGTATTTCAAAAGTATATTTCTTTTTTTTTAAGAGAGAGAGAATTTTTTAATATTTATTTTTAGTTTTTTGGTGGACACAACATCTTTATTTTATTTTTATGTGGTGCTGAGGATCAAACCCAGTGCCCCGTGCATGCCAGGCAAGCACGCTACTGCTTGAGCCACATCCTCAGCCCCAAAAGTATATTTCTTAATTCCCAAATGTATGGAAAAAAATACACACACACACACACACACACGAAATAATGACACACAGAAAAATACCTTTTCTTTTGGGTTCTGTGATGGCTCCTCTGACCCAGCTCCCAAAAAGGAGGCAAGGCAAACAAGAAAAGGAGCATGCCTTGAACCCGGTTTTATTGGGGAGAAGCTATTAAATGAGGCAAGGGGTAGGATTACAAAGGAACAGGTGAGTATAATTCAACCCCACTGGGTAACGCCTACTCCTGGAGCCACGCCTCATTATCCGAATGGAGCTAAAGTCCAAATCATTCTGGGGTGCTATAATTGTTCAGTATCTCTTTCTCAGGACTTAAGGGTGTGTATTTCCAGATTGGCTCCTGAAAGCTCTCTATGATGCCTGCATCTAGTTATATTTTTGTTTTAATTTTCTAATGAATGTTGAGATACCACCTTATCAATTCTAATGCTTTGAAATTTGTTGAAATTGCTTTATAGCACAATATATCATAAATTTTTATTCTACTCTGTCCTTTCTACTGTCTAACCAACTCTATATTCATTTTTTTCTCTCTGCCTTTTTTCTTTTTGACTGGTTATTTATTATTACTATTATTATTATTATTATTCCTATTTTTGTTTAGAAGGTACAAACTCTTACCATTACCTGGTGGTTCCCCTGAAAACAGAATGAGGAGTCCTTGGCTTATCACATTTGTATGTTAATCAGCTGCTTCTACTGTTC
The DNA here is from genome assembly GCF_001458135.2 of Marmota marmota marmota. Classification (NCBI taxonomy): domain Eukaryota; kingdom Metazoa; phylum Chordata; class Mammalia; order Rodentia; family Sciuridae; genus Marmota; species Marmota marmota. Next base: position 10,702,667 of record NW_025999842.1, on the reverse strand, counting down.
TGGACAATGCAAAGACCTCAGAACACTCTTAGGCCATCTCTGCCCTTGTCTGCTTAAAAGCTATTTTTGTAATGTATTTTAGTTCAGGCTTTTCCATTGCACAATAAATTATCAGTAATGTTTTGCATAATTGATGTTCTTTTAGAATTTTGCATATATTTACTATTTGTGTTGTTTTTTATTCCTTCTCACATGTCTAGCTTTCCCCTTCAGATCACATGTCTTCTCCTTGAAAGACAACTTCAGTTGGGGTAGGATGCTTGTTGGCAAATTTTCACTTTAGTTTATCTGAAAATTCTGTTTCATATAGATTCTTGAAGAGTCAATGACATAAGTCTTCATTCACAAGTTGAGCCCTAACAGTGCTTTCTAGGATCATGAGAAGAAAAGAATGGTGGGAAAGAATGGAACTGAGGAGAGCCCTTTGCTAATTATGTATTTCCCTTATGCTGCCTTGAATTTGCCACCTCTTTGGCTATCCTACCTGAAATCCCATGGACTTCAAATTGGCTCATTATACCCCAATTTAAAAAAAAAAAAAAAAAAAACATAACAGTGCTAAATGACCAAGTCATGAAAACGTAGTTTAACTAGACTACTTTCCTTCTGAAAGGACTCTGCACACTCAAAACATAAAATTGTTAATGGAAGAAGAAAAAATCATTAATTCAGAAGAATCTCTTCCCAAAGTAGGCTGGGAAGGGTCACAAAGTGGAAAACTCAGACAATCCCAGCAGTTGTATGGGTTAGAGGCAAAGCTTAAATCATGGAGGGCAGCGACATTGGTATCTGTTCAAGATTAAACTCTAAGCAGTTCTCAAGCCTCCTGAATATACATGGTCTAAGATGGTTTGCCTACAACAACCCAGGGCACATGAGATCTTGACCTGCTCCATGTGGGCGTTATCTTGAGAACACTGAAATCTTCCCAAGAGGTTTTGCCAAATTTCTTTGAAAAAGGGCAACTGGAGGTGTGGGAACGAGCTAGGTCCTGAGACAGAGAGGCACAGGAAGAGTCAGCGTGTGTGCTGATGTATTTTATCTGGAAAATACCCTGAGCCAAACAGCTCCTAGTCAAACACTGTGCACATTATCTGAAAACCAGGTCACTGAAAGTTTATCCAAAGAAGGCAATTGCTATACTGTTTCTTCCCTTTGGCTCTTGGAACTATGTAGCAGGTCACCTGGCACTCCAAAGGAAGGGAATGAGAGGGTAAAGGAGACCAGATAGAGAGTGTAGCACACTTTGCACAGAGCACAGCGGTGTTTTAATATCTCAGACTGAGGAAGGATCCAGAAGATAATTAACCAGCCCCTGTCCTCTGATGGCAATGTTGGGAACCTCAGCACTGAGTGGAGATCTGAATACTGGGGAAGAGGGTCCAGGTGTCAGGCTGGCCTCCAGTTGTTAAGTATCCCCCCTCCTGGGGGATATAGTGGGTGCCGGCTGGTTGGCCCTGAGGAGGGGCTCCTCCCACCCTTACCATTCCACTTCTGGAACTTTCAAAGCACCCCTGCAGCCTGGAATAAGTAGAGAACATGGCTATTGGAATAGGGCTTTCTCATGGGCCCTGATCTAAACCATAAATTGAGGAACATGGTAAACTAGAAAGATCAGTTTACATTCAGATTTATATGAGAAGGAAAAAGAAAAATAAAGAACAAAGCAATGCACTCATGTGCTTTCATGTTTAAGATCACAGAAAATATTCTCTCAATCCCATAGTAATAACTGAAATACTTTTCCATTCCATCAGCCTCAATCAAAATCCCAAATTTTAATAGTGTTTTTTTTTAAATATTTATTTTTTAGTTTTAGGCAGACACAACATCTTTGTTTGTATGTGGTGCTGAGGATCAAACCCCGGCCGCACGCATGCCAGCCGAGCGCGCTACTGCTTGAGCCACATCCCCAGCCCCAATAGTGGTTTTTGAAGTATTAGCAAACCTATGGGGTCTGGTGGGATTAGGAGAGAGTCAGTGAGCCCATCCAATGCCCTGGGCTACTTCTTGCATTTGGGCTGGAATTGAGGAATGAACCTTCTAAATCTTACTTTGTCAGGATCTCTGATCCTCCTTCCCTAGCTCCAGTTGAAGTTCCTTCCAATTCTTCTCATTCCCTGAGACCCAGACTGCCCTGTTGCCTAAGGTTTTCTGGGCTCAGATCACAGCAGCTCAGGTCAAAATGTCCTATTCTTGCACTTCCTGATCAGGGCTCAAAGTCCTGGGTGCAGCTGCCAGACAATTTCCTCTCTCTAAAAGCCTCTCCCACAAGCTGCTATCTGACTCTTCCCAGCAACATGTTTTTAACTGTGACTATAATGGCATTTGTTCATATGTTTTGACAGACATAGGTTTTGAGGGTTTTTTTTTTAATCTAAATTTTTAAATGTTAAGATCTTAAAAAAAAACCACTTTGCTGAAGAATAACAGACATAAGGAAGAATGCACAAATTATAAGTGTACAGCTCACTAAACTGTCACAAAGTGAACTTAACAATGTACCCATCATCCAGCTCAACTAAAAGGACAGGACCCCATAGATAAACACAGTTTTAGAAATCCTTCCAGGATCCAGATAAAATTGAATATTTATTTAGGTGCTATGTTATTTCACCTGACATGCCCTGAAAAGATTTCAAAATCATGTAGATTATTGTCTTTTCCTGTGATCTAAATTTGCATAGAGACCTTGTCTCACTCTAGATTGAAAGTTTCCAGAAGGCAGGACTTCAACTACTTGCTAGAGTCTCAGTAGGTAGAATTTCAGTAGTTGAATGAATCCAAATCCCAGCACACAGATAAACCAAACTCAGGTCAGAGGCTCTTAGGGCTTGTTCTATCCTTCTTGGATCTTACAGGAGGACAAATGACCAGAGTCTCCACTCAGACACTAGGGCTGTTTTATTGCCTTCACCCCATAGAGACATCCCTAGGATACAGGAGGTAGTGATTCAGCTCATTGATTCATCCAACAAGCATAAATTAAACACCAAGCTTGGACCAAGAAAGGCACCTAAAGCAGACACAGTCCCAGGCCTCAGTGGAGAAAGCTCAGCTTCCCCACACACCAAGAACTAGCACGAAAACCCACAGGGGATTCTGAACCACTGCTTCTTCACTTTCGCAGTTCTGGCTCCCTGGGGAGGTGGGTGGGAGCCGTCTCCCACCAGGAGTGTGCCTTAACCAGCTCTCTCTGCTCTTCTGCAGGCCCTGCCATCCCAGTGGGTGTGGACGTGCAGGTGGAGAGTCTAGACAGCATCTCTGAAGTGGACATGGTATGCAATACCCTGGGCCAGTAGCCCCCAGGGAAGGGTCCCATGGCTGAGTTACTGTGAGAGCCTGTGGGATGGTAGCTTTGGTGTTGCAGGATGTGTCTGAGAGGGCAGGGGAGAGGAGCCTTCCCTTCAGTGTCCGACCTTATCTCTTTTCCATTCTGCATTTCTAGTTTGCAAGCTACTTCTTTCCTCATACACCTCTCCCTCTGGCCCTCTCAGGCATCTCCTTATCCTTTAGGTCTCAGTTGAGATAAGGCTTTTTCTAAAGGGCTTCCCTGACTACCTGGTCTAAAAGTTTCCTGTTTTTCCCTTTAGCTCACATCATTCATTTAAAATGTGCTATCAATTTATTTTGGGGGAGGTGTCATGTATATTAGTCATCCCCCATACTTGACTATAGGCTCCACAAGTACAGGAACTTGTCTTTCAGTTTTTTGCCCCCGTATCTCCAAGCCTAGCCCACTGTGGGACCTATGGAGGCTCTCAACACATATGTGGAATGAAAGAAAGTGAGGGAGGGTTTCCTCATGTGTCCTTGAAGGGAGGAGGCTTCCCTGGCTCCTTTTTTGTTTGTTTAGTCTTTTGCTGGTGCTGGGGATCAAACCGAGGGCCTTGCACTTGCTGAGCATGTGCTCTACCACTACTCCCCATCCCTTCCCTGGCTATTATTGGACCCAGCACAGCAAGGCTGATATGATACTGATGCTGTGCACCCTCATAGCTCCAGCATCTGGAAAGGAGGGTATCCAGGTGTGAAATGTATGAATGTGACAGTCTCCAAGATGCTACAGTGCACACTGCCAAATCCTTTGGATATCCAACAGTTAGGTTCAGCTCCAGAACCATTTGGGTCTGGGCCTAGCCTGGCTGCTTTAAATCTGAATCAGTACAGATGTCCACTCTGGATGTGAAGGCTCTTATGAAAGTGTGACTGAGGATCTCAGAGAGAAGTGTCCAAAATGACTTGCTTGTCTTAGAGCAATCCACCAGTTGCTCCACCACAAAGAAAATGGTAGGTAGGTACTGTCCAAGCTGGCCTTGCACATGTTTGTGAATTTACAATGTGGCACTCCCCCTGGGCAATGTCCCTCAGAGCATGGTCTCTAGCTGTGGGACCCAGAAGGGACATTTGGCTCACATCTCCTCCTCACATAATTGGCTGTTTCTTCATGTATGGAAGAAGAATTTGTGGCAAGTGATGGTCAGTCTAGGGACAGACTTTCACGTAAGCCTAATCTCTGTGCCTGTTCTTTCTTTCTTCCCTTCCTAGGGCTTCTTCTTGGCCCACCATCATTCACTCTCTTCTCTATCCTTTGTCCACTTGCTTCCATTTGCATCTTGTGTCCTATCTCTGGCCATGGTATAAGAACCAAACTCTTGGGTTTGACCATCAATTATACAGACAAGGGGATACTTTATTTTTATTTTTGTAGTGATGGGAATCAAAAGCCAGGGCCCAGCATATGCTAGGCAACTGCTCTATGACTGACTTCCATCCCCAGCCCAAGGAGACAATTTTTAACAGGATAAGCTTTTGAACTGGAATTACAGTAGGTATGCAGTTGCCTGTGTCCTCATCCATTCATCTTCCCATTTTTCCATCTAACAAATATTTATTGAGTACCTAACATATGCTTTTCCAGGCATTACATCTAATGATGAACAGGGATTCAGTGATAGTCAGGACACAATTATGCCTTCAATGATGGTAGAAATTTAATGGTAGAAATCTTTCTAAGATGAACCCTTGACTGTTTAGGTTTCTGAAACCGGCCACCATGCCAAAATGAAATGGTTAGCCAGATAGGTTAAAAGCCATGTACTCAGGGTCTAGTGAGTGAGAACAGAGCTTTGGAGGAAATTCCTGCTGCTGGCCAGCAGGACAGGATGACAGCATCATGCCTATAAGTTTCCTTTGTGGGTTGCTCTGTCTCCTGGGCTCCAACTTTATGAGGCACAAAAATGAGCCCTTCTCATCTGCAGCAGCACCATCACATTGGCTATGGTGCCCAGGGCTGTGGAACTGTCCCCCTGACTCTGGAAGCTGAGAACAACAGAATTTTAAGGAAGGAAGCTCTCTGAACCATTTCAGTCTGGTCTTGCCCCTGGCTCCCATAGGACTTCACCATGACCCTGTACCTGCGGCATTACTGGAAGGATGAGAGGCTGGCCTTCCCCAGCACCAGCAACAAGAGCATGACCTTTGATGGACGGCTGGTGAAGAAAATCTGGGTCCCAGATGTGTTCTTTGTTCACTCCAAAAGGTCATTCATTCACGACACCACCACTGACAACATCATGCTGAGGGTGTTCCCAGATGGTCATGTGCTGTACAGCATGAGGCAAGTATCCATGGGGCCATGGTTTCTTGTCCAGTTTCATTCCACTATGTATGATCAGTTCCTTTGGCCTGGAAGAGTTTGTCACTGTGATCTGTGGGATGGCATGAGCCTTCCGATGCCAGTCAGAATTGTCCAAAAATGAAAAGGCCACCCAGCAGGTGGAGACCTCCATATCACTGGGGGTCTTAAGCATAGCTTAGAAAACTGGTCTAATTGAGTTGTTGGAGACAATGACCTACGTACATTCCATCCTTGAGGGTGTACTATTCTAATTGATTGGTAATAAATAATAAAATACTAATAATAGCAAAAACCATTGTTTGTTGAGTGCCATTACAGGTTGGCTTCTGGACTAACTAACCAATCTTTTTCCATATCTTACTTGCCTGCTTTTATAGTTCACCAGAATAAAATAATAAAACTAGATACTTCCTGGTCTTGGGGGAAGGATGGGGCATGCTAATCTCCCAGGCTCCTCTGGGGCAGGCAGCCCTGCTGGTTGAGGGCAGTGCCCAGAGAAGAGTGCAGATGTGGGCCACTAGCAGTCAACACCCCTCCTCAGTGGCTAGAGAAGGAGTGTAGCAGCCCAGTAAAGGGGATCCAACAGAGCACTAATAACACCTGTCAGAGAAGACCAAACTCTAGAAGCTAAGGTTCTTTAAGTTAGACATCTATGTAACCAAACTTCTGAAATAAACACAAGGAGGCAGCTGCTCTTGGCCATGTTCTGTGTCTTCCTTACTTTGGGTGGGTGCATGAGCCAACAGCTTGCTGCACAAGCCAACTCTCATATCTGGGTTGTGCAGGATTACTGTCACTGCCATGTGCAACATGGACTTCAGCCACTTTCCCCTGGACTCCCAGACCTGCTCTTTGGAGCTGGAGAGCTGTAAGTATCAATGTTTTCTATTCCATCACCTTATTCCCTACCCAATCTGAGCACTGCCTGCTAGTGATAAGAGCTGTTTGCCCAGGCAGGTGCAGGACTACTCTACTGTTTCACGCCACCCAGAAATTTAATTTCTTTTCTTCTCCCCAAAGATGCATATACAGATGAAGATCTGATGCTGTATTGGAAGAATGGGGATGAATCCCTGAAAACAGATGAGAAGATCTCCTTGTCTCAGTTTCTGATTCAGAAATTTCACACAACTTCCAGACTGGCCTTCTACAGCAGCACCGGTAGCTACCTTTTTGTCACAGCCTGATTCAAATGTGAAAGAAAACTCATTAGAAATTTTTAGTCTTTTCTCTCCTCAGTGAAAATAAATTTTGATTTTTAAGAGAATCCATAGTTCTAAAATATAAACTGTATTTAAAATCAGGAGGCAGACAATAAAACAAAATTGCTACATTCTTAGACTCCATCAGCAGTAGCAACACAACTTATCCTACAAGACTTCCAGTTTTACCTGTGTAATTTAACAAGGGCAGGGTCCTATTCAACATGCTATTCTATGACCTGATTTGTAATCCTACTAAGTAAGATGGGCAGATAGCTTTCCAAGCACATATATTTATTATCCATATTAAGACGGTTGATTCTTTTTTCTTTTTTGTAGTACTGGGAATTGAACCCCAGGCCTCATGCATGCTAGACAAACATTCTACCACTAAGCTATAGCCCCAGCTCCAATGAAACATTTTTTAATGTTTAATTTCTTCTTGGATCCTGGGCTATGTTTGAAAGTTTAAGAGAACTACTTGTCAGCTCTTCTTTGATCTCACATTTAACTCTTGGATTACTTTTATTTGGACTGTTGTAATGAAGCACCACAACTGGGTGCTTGAAACAACAGGAATTTATCTGTTGCTGTTCTTGTCTAGGGAAGAACCCTTCCTGCCTATGCCCAGCTTCTGGTGGTTGCCAGCAGGTCTTGACATTCCCTGGCTTGTAGCCACACTTCAGTCTCTACCTCCACCATCACATGGCACCCCCTTGTCTCTGTATACTCACTGGGTGTCCTCTGTGTGTGTGTGTGTAGGCCCAAATTTCCCTCTTCTGTAAGGATACCAGCTATTGGATTAGGGCCTAACTTAATCCATTATAATCTCATTTTATCTCAATTCTATCTGCAAAGACCCTATATCAAAATGAGGTCTTGAGGTCACCTTCATAGGTACTGGGAATTAGAAATTCCATTTATATACATATAATTTAAAAAAAAATTTTGCAGGTTAAATAGTAAGTTTATTGCCATATCACGTGAGTCTGGAGAAGAGACAGAGTAATAATGTACTTTTTTAAAAAATTTTTTATTGTTGGTTGTTCAAAACATTACATAGTTCTTGATATATCATATTTCACACTTTGATTCAAGTGGGTTATGAACTCCCATTTTTACCCCGTATACAAATTGCAGAATCACATCAGTTACACATCCATTGATTTACATATTGCCATACTAGTGTCTGTTGTATTCTGCTGCCTTTCCTATCCTCTACTATCCCCCCTCCCCTCCCCTCCCTCCCCTCCCCTCTTCTCTCTCTACCCCTCTACTGTCATTCATTTCTCCCCCTTGTATTATTTTCCCCTTTCCCCTCACTTCCTCTTGTATGTACTTTTGTGTAACCCTGAGGGTCTCCTTCCATTTCCATGTAATTTCCCTTCTCTCTCCCTTTCCCTCCCACCTCTCATCCCAGTTTAATGTTAATCTTCTTCTCCTGCTCTTCGTCCAAGACATTTGGCATTTGTTTTTTAGGGATTGGCTAGCTTCACTTAGCATAATCTGCTCTAATGCCATCCATTTCCCTGCAAATTCTATGATTTTGTCATTTTTTAATGCAGAGTAATACTCCATTGTGTATAAATGCCACATTTTTTTATCCATTCATCTATTGAAGGGCATCTAGGTTGGTT
>NW_025999842.1:10681029-10691711 GCF_001458135.2 Marmota marmota marmota | reverse complement strand
GTGGGTCGCAGGTCCGCCTATCTTGCAGGCGCGGGGGGGGGCAGCTCTACCCTTCCGCAGGCCACTGGGCCTGTTCTGTCTGTCGGTTGCAGGTCTGGCCTGTTCTGTTGGTGGTCGCAGGTCCGCCTACCTTGCCCCTCCGCGGGATGTTGGGCCTGTTCTGCTGGTGGGTCACAGGTCCGCCTACCTTGCAGTCGTGGGGGGCGGCTCTGCCCCTCCGCGGGCCGCTGGGCCTGTTCTGCTGGTGGGTCACAGGCCCGCCTACCTTGCAGGCGTGGTTGGCAGCTCTAATAATGTACTTTACGAATTTTTATGATCTTATATTTTTATTGGTGCATTATGATTACACATAATAATGAGATTCATTGTGACATATTTGTACTGGCCCATAGCACAATTACATCAATTTCATTCCTCAGTATTTCCCCTTTCCCTCCCCTCCTTACTCCCCCCAGTCACTTTCCTCAACTCACCTGTCTCCCTTCTATTTTCCTGAGGTCCCTTCTTAATGTATTTATTAGTGCATTATAATTATATGTATCAGTGGGGCTCATTGTGACATTCATATACACATAACATAATTGGCGTCAATTCACTCCTCAGTACTTCCCCTTTCTCTCTCCTTGCCCCTTCCCCTCTCCTTGCCCCTTCCCCCATCCCTTCATTTTCTCTTCTGGTCTTCTTTTTATTTATTTCCAAGTATATGTATATATATTTTTTTTCATTAATGCATTATAATTACACATTAAAGTGGGATTTATTGTTGTATATTCATGCAAGCATGAATCAACATAATGTGGTTGATTTTATTCCCTGGTTCCTCCCCCTTTCCCTTCCTTCCTCCATCCCCCTTGATCCACTATCCTTCCTCTACTAATCTTCATTCTATTTTCATGAGATCATACCTTTGTAAAATTCTATGCTTCTCTTTATTTATTTTTTTAAAGAGAGAGTGAGAGAAAGAGAGAGAAAATTTTAATATTTATTTTTTAGTTATCGGCGGACACAACATCTTTGTTTGTATGTGGTGCTGAGGTTCGAACCCGGGCCGCACTCATGCCAGGCGAGCACGCTACCACTTGAGCCACATCCCAGCCCTCTATGCTTCTCTTTAACTTCCACATGTGAGGGAAAACATTCAATCCTTGACTTTCTTTTTTTTCTAATCCAAACTGTATCCAGCTTTATTAAAGATAATTTTTCATAAATAGCCATGGTGTTTCAGGCAGGACATAGGCAGACAATCATTAACAGTATACTACAACTTTCAAATTCCCTTCTTGGATGGATACCAAAATTAGAAAAGCCACTATAAGGACCTATTAAGTCTTCATTTGATGCTCTGAATAGGGAAAGTTTAGAGTGAGTGTTGACATTTCACGTTTAGCATGTTGTTTAACAACTTTTCATGAGTCAACTTTGACTTTCAGAAAATGAAATGAAAATGGCAGAATTATCAGTCTTAAGGTCCACAATCTAAAAAAGGAACTACTGCTTTTCTGAGGAACACTATCTCAATGATGTCACCGGAAAGTCCAGATTGCCTGACACACTGGTAAAACCAATTGTTGGAAGTCGGGTCCCAACATGTCTAAGTTTAGGGGCGTTAAGTCTATGCTGTTGGTGGAGAGGGAGAGGAGGACATAAAAATGAATTTGAGTTTTTCCATACCACAAGGCATTTGTGCCAAGGTGGCTATGTGTGCCAATATCAGGAAGTCCCTTCTCTTGGGAGCCAAGAGAAAGTCTCTCAAAATGGCAGGGAAAGGTGTTCCCTACAGGAATCCAGCTTTGGAGACATTCTACTAGTGACGTATGCTCCTTCCCTCCCAAACAACAATGAGGTGTTCTGTGTGCTAACAACACAGCTTTTTAAAAAATAAAGTAAAACAAAATTCTGCATTTTTATAAAACTTGATAAAAAATAGTATTTCAAACTATACAGTCACCAGAAGGACCCAGTTATCAAAAATGCACACACTTCCTTTGGCAGCAATGGCACCGTTAGCTTTCTGTGCCTGGTCTGTTTGGGTATCTCCATTTTCTGCAGGGTTATTCCCATCCTTGTCGTCGACAGGTTTCCCTTTTCCCTTTGGATACCTTCTCTCCCTTCTTTGCAGGGGCCTTTTTAGGCTTGGACTCTGGTATTGGAGGAGCAGGTTTAGCAGACAACCTTGTGGATCTTCTCTGTAGTTCATCCTTCACCTTGGCTTTATCTCCTTTGACATCCCCTTCAGTGTAGTGATATTGGGCATGGTGGTGATGGTAGCAGGACACAGGTACTGGACACAGAGATGCAGCAGAGTGCAGCTTTGGTTGATCCAGAGATTGTTCTCACCTCTTTTTCTTTACACCACTCGGGCTCCCTCAAACCTTAACTTTCTGAGCACTTAGCATGATGTTCTCCAGTTCATCCATTTACGTATAAATGACAGAATTTTATTCTTCTGTCCAGCTAAGTAGAACTACAATGTGTAGATATACCATATTTTCTTTACCCATGTATTTGTCAACAGACACTTAAGCTGGTTCCATAACCTGGCTGTTTCAGCTTTTCCCCATTCATTCAGTATGGTGTTGGCTTTGGGCTTGTCATAGTATTTATGATGATGAGATTAGCTCCTTCTATCCCTAGTCTCTTCAGTGTTTGTATGTAACATGAATGGGTATTAAATTTTGTCCAAGACTTTTTCTGTATCTATTGAGATGAACATGTAGTTTTTGTCCTTAATTCTATTTTTGTGATGAATCGCATTTATTGTACCAATCTTACATTCCTGGAATGAAATCAACTTGATTGTAATGTACAATGTGTTTTTGAATGCAGATTGCTAATATTTTATTAGGGATTTTTGCACCTAAATTCATCAGGGATATTGGTCTGTAGTTTTCTTTCCTTGATTTGTCCTTACCTGGTTTGGGTATGAAGGTGATATTGATTTTATGAATGTATTTGGAGGTGTTCTATCCCTTTCTATTTCATGGAATAATTTGAGGAACATTAACATTAGTTTGTCTTTAAAAGTCTGACATAATTAATCTGAGAATCCATCTGGTCCTAGATTTTAATGACTGCTTCCATTTTATTGCTTGTTATTGTCTGTTTAGGTTTTCTATATCTCTTGGTTCAATTTGGGTAGGTCATATGTGTCTAGAAATTTCAACATTTTTTTTAGGGAACACAATTCAACCTATAATAGTTCCATAGTGGCTTTGGGACCCCAGCAGCCTTTTCACATCATTTCCTTTTGTCCCAGCACTGAGAAATCTACTCCCTTCTTCAGGAGGTTTTAGCATGACTTCCTGCTCCTCCCTGGCCAGCATCTGCCTCCACAACACCCTTGGGTTCATAGCATCAAACACTGCAAAAGATTATTTTGGTGTCAGGGAAACTCAGGTCTGCTTGAGTATGGCCACGGCACTCATCCTCTTCCATCTCTCCACTTTCACTCTGATTATGTGTGCCACACAATTTTCTTTTCTCATTATTCTCACCAAGTTCAAATCAACAAAGCCATTATTGAGAGTTTCTTATATAACTCCTATTATATGCCACTGTTTTAAGCCCTTCATGTTAATTAACATATTTCTACCCAACAAATTTGTGGTGTAGATATTGTCATTCCCAGTTTGCAGATGAAAAAACAGACTCAGGGATTAAGCTACTGGTTGAAGTTGCACAGTTGGTAAGTGGCCATGTAATCTCCTTAATTCCCATGTGTACTCCTCTTAGATATTCTCTTTACTGGAATAGCATGCTTGTCTGTTTTGTTCCCCAGTCTTTCTAGAGTACAGATTAAAATGCATCTTCACTCCCATTATTCACCAGGTACCACACAAGCAAGGTTTCGTGTTCCTTGTCATGGGAGCGGTGATGCCACCCAGGAGCGCTCTGCTTGCCACACAGAGTGTACATGTTCAAAGCTCCTGGATCCCTCCCAATGTTTTCAGGAAAACTCTTTCTGATTTTCTTAGAAAGAAGGATAATGAGTATTAATAGTTTAATAAAAATAAAAGCAGCTATTGGTCCTCTAAAAAGGTCTGGTGCAAACCTAAGGATTAGTGTGATTTGCTTCAAAGATGTCAATTTGAGTAGGGAAAATAAAGCCAACAAGCCTGAACAAAAGCTGTTGGATGAAAAAATGATTAGTTGTCTCACTAGAGTTGAAGATCCCTTCCTATTTATTCATTCCCCTAAAAGCACCTATCCCATTCAACAACTCAGGAGTCTACCCATATCCCGGTAGCAAATTTGTCAGGACTCACCCGATGGCTCCAGCCTGGTCCTGTGGACCACCCTCTAACCTACCCTGACTCTGCTAACTTCCACTTGAGCCAGATGGACTAAATCAGAACCTCTCTGGGAAAGGTCCAGTATTGGAGTGCTATCAACCTTAAGAGCAGCCAGGTTAAGTCACATCCTGAGTCCATATTGCTCACTCTGTTTCTGAATCTCTCCTCCTTGCTGACGTGTCCTGTGTGCACTCAACTCCTCTATGAGCCTTCCTTAGTCATTATAGCCAATAGCAATTTGGGCTCTGTGTCTCAAACCCTAAAGATTTTCCTGTTTATACTTTAGATGGACATTTTAGCACTTAGATATTCATGGTTCCATACCTTGAGTATGTCAGCGAGCATTTTCATTTCATGGGACCTCCACTCAATTCTTTATAAATCCTCGAGGGAAGAAAGCAAGAGCTGGGCTTCTATGATTGCCCCTCAGGCCCCAGCTTGTGAACACCTGCTCAATTAAAGGGACACTGTATGAGAAGAGTCCTGACCTCTAGATAACTCAAGTGACCCAAGCTCATCCAAAACTCAGGTTGAGTTCTTGGAGAAGCCTCTGAGAGTCTCATCTCACCATGTCCCAAATAAGACAGACGCAATCTAGGTTTCCCAGACCTCAGCAAACTTGCATAACACTCCTGCCATGTTTGTCTTACTTGGTAGGCTATGCATGTGGTCATGGATTTAATTTTTTCTATAAGTCACTTTTTGTACCTTATTTTGAAAAGGAATCAGTGGAAAACTGGTCTCATTTTCCATAACAGAAGATGATTTTAATAACGAAACAAACAAAAAAATACCTTCTTCTGAACTTCACAAGTCATCTTGTACTGCTGTTGTGTGTACTCCACTTTGGGACACCAGTGAGTTGTGGTGTTCTTGGAGGAGACTGGACTGAACCAGAAGGCAGATGAGGGTGTGCAGACAGCTTTAGTTCCCTTCACATTCACACTGTCCTTCACCCCACTTTGGGTCTCAGTGATTGTGGGTCATTTGAAGTTTAACAATGTCAATCTCTTTTAAAAACCATTAATCAGTGATTCTCATATTTCCATAATGAAATAGATGCATGCTGCCATTTTTTTTTTCTGAGCAATGGCCCATGGGGTAACAGGTTTCCATAAGGAAGATGGATATCAGGAGTAGAACTCATGTCAGACTGTAGAATTGGTGGCCTATTTCTTCTTGTGATGGGGTGGAATGAGTGACTCATCTCTCAATAAAGAGGACAGAGATGAGCACCCAGCTGTCCTGGCTCCTGCCTTGGTGGTATAGAACCACTCCGACTTCTCATGCTCCTGAGCAGCCAATCACTCCGCAAATATGGTTGTGGTCTGCAAATAACACATAACCAAACCAACAACTAAACACATATCTGTTTTGCTCTACCTTTCTCCAAACAGCTATGAAGTTAGATAGTATTGTCAAGATCTTATTCATAGGAGAAAGGGCTTAGATTGTGGAAAGGAAAGTACTCAAAATCTCACTGACTTCTGTATTCCCCAGGCTGGTACAACCGACTGTACATTAACTTCACGTTGCATCGACACATCTTCTTCTTCCTGCTCCAAACCTATTTCCCTGCCACCCTGATGGTCATGCTGTCCTGGGTGTCCTTCTGGATTGACCACAAAGCTGTGCCCGCCAGAGTTTCACTGGGTAAAAGCACTTGATACGGTGTGGTCGGGTGGCTAATTTTTTTTTTTTTTTTTAAGATCACTAGGCAAAGGAAAAGTAAAACCATATTCAGAGGTTTTAAAACCAATTCAGCAATCTGTATATGGGGTAAAAATGGGAGCTCATAACCCACTTGAATCAAAGTGTGAAATATGATATATCAAGAACTATGTAATGTTTTGAACAGCCAACAATAAAAAATTAAAAAAAAAAATAAAAAATAAAACCAATTCAGAGGTTTTAAAACCAATTCAGAGGTTTTTACCTCTTGGAATCAGAAGAAGCAACCATTCCACCTGCCTCTGAGATGAAGCCTCCGTTTCCTCTACAACATTATGAAAACCACAGGGAGCTAGAACTATACCAACTTGGGTTGTACCAATTCAGAAGGATATAGCCTGTCTGGGGCATAGACTTCCACAAGTGGCTGTATTGGAGCTCAGTATTTAGATGAATAAAATGATTCTGCAAATGCCAACGTTATTCTATAAATACAAAAGTTTCTTTTGCTGCTCTTGTTTAGATAGGGCTTTGAGGTAGGGATCATATCATATAATTTAGGGAAAAGGAAGAGCTGCTTTCCTGAGGCCTTGGTTGTACCCCTTCTCAGACCCTAAATTCCACAGTCAGAGTTTACAACCCATCATCCCAGTGTGGACAAAATCAGGTTGGACCCTGAGGAACGGGACGGTTTAACCAGCAAAGCACAATGGAGAAAAAACTAGCATGAAGGCTTCCAAGAATTTCCACAGTTGGGCTTAATAAATGGACTCAGATGAGGGAGAGTATGCTCATTCTTTCAGGGTTGGGAAAGTTCCTTTAAAAGTGTCCTCCAGTCATTGTTGTCAGTTCCACAGCAGAATAGGTCCTTTCCTAATCACTTCTGACCTTGTCAGCTGTATCATAGAAACCCACTTTCCCAAGCTAGTGGAGGGGACTTGGAGAAGGGGCTGGGTGGAGGTGTGCTGGGGAATGGGTTGGGGTGCCTGGCTGCTTGGGGAGCAGATCATTCCACCCCCACAAGGTAAAAACATGTCCAGGGAATTTCTCATTCCATCTAAGAGTCAGAGAATGTAAAACTGTGACTCTGAATCTCTGAGCCTTGTGCCAGCTGACGGGTCTGGGTGTTGCAGGCATCACGACGGTGCTGACCATGTCCACCATCATCACGGGCGTGAACGCCTCCATGCCCCGCGTGTCCTACATCAAGGCCGTGGACATCTACCTCTGGGTCAGCTTTGTGTTCGTGTTCCTCTCGGTGCTGGAGTATGCAGCGGTCAACTACCTGACCACGTCTCAGGAGTGGAAGGAACGGAAGCTGCGGGAGAAGGTGAGGGTGGCCCCTTCATTTCCTTATAGCTGCTGCTTCTGGTTGGATGAGAGTGAGAAGGTGGTTGGCCAAGAGTGGTGTGGGGGTGTTGTATGTAGAAAAAGGAGGTGCTTATACCCAAGGAGGAGGGTCCTGTGTTAGAATAAGTTCTAGCTTCTACAACAAAGGATCCCAAAGAACAGTTTTTGATCAAAGACTAGGAAAAAGAAAACTTGGATTTAGGCACAATTCTGCCACCTGAGCCTGGCCTGTTTCTTCATCTGTAAAAAGGGGATTACAGAACCCACTTCTACCTTCCTCCCAGGGTTGTTGTAAGAGTCACATAAGGCAATATATAAAAGTTATTTGAAACTGTAGGGTCCTAGACACACAAAATATTACCAATGTTATTGAACATGTCAGGGAAAATACTTCCTGGTTCTGTGACCAGAGGAGGGGAGAATTCTAGAACATAAAGCTGCTTTTTTTGTTTGTTTGTTTAGTTGTTGATGGGCCTTTATTTTTATTTATTTATATGTGATGCTAAGGATCCAACCTAGTACCTCACACATGCTAGGCAAGTGCACTACCACTGAGCCACAACCCCAGCCCTAAAGCTGCTTTATTGATAGGTGTTTTGACCCTGGGAAAATTTAGGCACAGTAAACGTAAAGGCTAATATTTTAGCCATTAGGCTCACTGGAAATACTACAGGGTCTACACTGCATTGCACTATATACCACACCACACTGTGAGGTAGAAGGCAAATGGGAAATCTTACAAAGCAATGTTCATGGGCCTTTGGCACAGAAAGAAAAGTCTATTTCATTCATATTCTAATGCTTGTTAATCACAGTAAGAAATAAAATGCTGACTTATTACCAAGTCATTACTAATCACTGCACTAATCAAAATGTCCATCACCTAAAAGTTATAGAGATCAGAGAACATGAAAAATCACACATTTGTGCACATCTGGGTGACTGTTGGTCCCTTAGCACAGGGAGCTTTAAATTTTAGAAAAAGAAATGTTTGCTTTTAAAAAATAGCCTTTCAATACACACATAATACCTATCAAATTTTTCACATTGTCTTCAAATATATTAAGAATTTATTTTTAATTCAATTTTTTTTACATTAGTATTTGCATACTTGTTTGAGTTTTCAATTATTTTTGCATTGTTATCAAATTCCTTTGGATTATATTTAAATGCTTTTGATTTACAATCCATAGACTTACCTGTTCAAAAAATAGCAAAGCTTGCATCTGACAAATATGGGTTCATGAACCATTAACCACACACGTCTATCCAGGCAGCTCATTAATACTATGGGTCATGATCGTTGTCAGTGATTTTTATAAGACTCTGTTTACAGAGTAATAGGTCATTGGGCCCTTACATCTGTCTGTTTGTGTGAGAACAGATGTGGAATGGGAAAGTATGACAATTTCTGCTCCACTGGGGTCAGTGTGTGAATTAAAGATGGAAAGGTAGTAGCTGCAGGGCAGGCAGTGGTGGGAAGACAGTAAATCTCTCTTCTGCTGCGCCACAGAGAAAGCACACTTCATGATCATTAAACGGACTCCCAGAGAAGCCCAGGTTCCCAAATCTGAGCCAAGAAGAACCTGCCCTGGAATCACTTCCCATGTCTGTTAAAAATAAAAATTCCTGACTGGGGGTGTAGCTCAGTGGTAGAGTGCTTGCCTAGCATGCATGAGGAGGCCCTGGATTCTATCTCCAATACTGCAAAGCAAACAAACCAACAAATAAATAAAAAGATTCCAGGGCCAAACCCCAAAACTTTCTGATTCAGAGTCTCTGAGGATGGCATCATGGATCTGCACTTATAACAAGCTGGAGTCTGACTTTGTCTGCATAAAGGTCAAAGCCTTCCTGCCTGGGGCCTGATAGGCTCACCCCTGGTTCCAATGTGGAGCCACTGCTGCTTTGGAGCATGCGGGAGGCACAGGGATGTAGTATGCAGGCTGATTATCCAGACCTAATAGGCTAAGGGCCACTTGCCCTTTCTGAGGAACAAGCTGATACGAAAAACAGGAATTTCTCATAATTTTTGGCATTTCCTATTCTAACTCCAAACTCTAGGAGAAAAGTGTTTTCATTTTAGCAGAAAGAATTTCAGTTTGAGCAAAGTAAAAACCTGTGCTTTTATTAAGAAAGTACCTAAACAGACCCCCATGACAATACCTCACAAGTTTATTAAGGATTCAGTGTGATTATACCTAAGTGCGCACAGTTGGATAGATGATCGCTTACTGACCTTTTGATCCTATAAGTCTGTTAATTGTTCAGGAAGGTATTAATGTGTTACTAATTACTGTTACTGATGGGAACAAGGGATAGAAAGAATAATGAAGCAATCATACTTGATTTTAAAAATACCTCCTAAACCACAATGATCTCTTCAAGCATAAGAATAGTTCAAGTAATCTAATTTTGCAATAAATCATTCATCTATTTTTGTATTTGAAAGCTTCATGACATTCACCTGAGTATTTCAAGACCTATAATAGTAGGAGGCAGGTTGTGAAATGTCATTATTTCACTTTCCCAGGTGGTAAAGACAGAGGCAGTAAAGGGCTGAGAGCCAGATCAGAAATGTAATTAACGTCAAAAGACGGAGAAGAATAAGCCCATGGCCAGTTGGCTGTATCTAGTAGGCCTCATGCTTTTGGCCAACACAGACAAGCCCAGATGCCTGCTGGAGCCTGCTCACTACTGATTCCAGCTGTGAGGAGAAAACAAGAGAAACCATGTCCTCCCTCCAACTTAGAATTCCTTATAAATATTTTCATACTTGCAGAAATAATTTAAAGAATAGGATAGTCTACATTTATATACTCCACAATTAGATCTAACATCATTAATTTGCTATTTTTGTGAGCGCTCTTTCCCCATTTAAACATATTTTTGTTGGTGCATCATGACCCTTTACTCTTAAATGTTAATTATTTGGAGTAAGGACACTTTTCTACTTAATCATCTTTTTAAATTTTTTTTTTAGTTGTAGATAGACACAATATTTTATTTATTAATTTTCATGTGGTGCTAAGGATCAAACCCAGTGCCTCACATGTGCTAGGCAAGCACTCTACCCACAACCCCAGAGTCACAATTGCAGCCCTCTAATCATCTTTTGATTCATGTACAAAAAGATGGAATCCTGCTGGGTGCAGTGGCACTTGCCTATAATCCCAGTGGCTCAGGAGGCTGAGGCAGGAGGATTTCGAGTTCAAAGCCAACCTCAGCAAAAAGCAAGGTGCTAAGCAACTCAGTGAGACCCTGTCACTAAATAAAATACAAAATAGGGCTGGGGATGTGGCTCAGTGGTCAAGTATCCCTGAGTTCAATCCCCAGTACTAAAAAAAAAAAAAAAAAAAAAAAAAAAAA
>NW_025999842.1:10663755-10680333 GCF_001458135.2 Marmota marmota marmota | reverse complement strand
TAAAAAAAAAAAAAAAAAAACTGGAATCAGAATCTATGGGTTTAAATTCCTGGCTCTGAAACTACCTGTGGAAGCTCAGGACAATTGTATACCTCTCTGGGGTCTGGGTTTTTGCTTTTACAATTGGGCTATATCAGTTATTCTCAATTCTGGCAGCACAGTAGAATTACCAGGAGTTTTAAATTAATTAGTTTGGAATGGGGCCTGGGTTTGGCCTGGGTGATTCTGATATGCAGCCAGGATAGAAAATCATTGGACTAAATGCTCTCTGGAGATCCTTCTAGCTCTTTCTGTGCTTCTGAGTAGCACTGGGGCTTTGCTTTCAAGCCAGGCCATCTCTGCCCAGCTCTTAAGGACTAACCAAGTCCTTTGTGCTTGCTGCCCTTAGGTCCCATGCATGTGTGGAATGCCTCATTCCAAAACCATGATGCTGGATGGAAGCTGCAGTGAGTCTGAGGCCAACAGCCTGGCTGGGTACCCAAGAAACCATATTCTGACAGAAGAAGAAAAGCAAGATAAAATAGTGGTCCACCTGGCCCTGGGCAGTGAGTCTAGCTCCTCCAGGAAAAGGGGGCTTCTCAAGGGCCAGGTGGGGCTCCGCCTCTTCCAGAACACCCATGCCATTGACAAATACTCCAGGTTGATATTCCCTGCCTCCTACATATTTTTCAATTTAATTTATTGGTCAGTGTTTTCCTAGGGGCTCCAAGGCCATGCCTATGTAAGGGCATGGACATCCATTGGTGGACACACACACAGAGCAGAAGCTCCTGGACCGCCATGAGCAGCACCCCCCTCTCAGAAGAGCCCGGGGGCCTTCCGGCTGCCCTCACCCTGACCTAGTGGGTTTACTCCTTGTTTGCACTCTTGTCTGTGTCACTCTTTACACCTTTCTGAACAGAACTGTCTTCTGCTCTTGCACGAGAACTTGTTCACAAGAAATCCCCTCCTGTTAAAAAAAAAAGAGAGAGAGAGAGAGAGAGAGAGAGACTCAAATGCCTCCAAGATGTTCCAAGACCCTCATAAACCTAGAATTCAGCTGTGAAAGGGTAGGGAAAACGACAGGCAAGCTTACGAGTGTTCTAGGTAGGAGACAGGAAATAGGGAACAAAATATTTGTGAACCCATACAACTGGATTAAGTGCCTAGAAAGGAAAACAAGCAAACAAACTAGCTAACTTAACTCAGATCCTAGACAGGAAGTGATTTAGCCCATGTCATTCTGGTAACACATGTGATTTTGTAATACATTCACCCATCCATTCAACTTTTCATTAAATATTAAGGTCCCACCCTGTGCCAGGAACTGTGGAAATGAACAAAGTCTCTTTCCCCATTGAACTTCTTTAAGCTGTGCTTATTCGACACTCATCATAATGTGCTTCTGCCCCTCTGCTCCCTCAACCCTATTTACCCTACCCCCCACAGACCCATTTTGTTTACTGGTGATTTTACTCCAGGTTTGTCTATAAAAGCAATTCTGTCTCCGGTGATATCCTCATGAAGCCAGCTCTATGTTTCTCTCCTGGAATCTCCATGTGGTAGAGCCTATGACTGGGAGAAGGATGGGGACTTGAGAACCAGTGAGAGTACAACTTGGTTTTAGGGAGAAGGGGTGTGGGTCGGTGTGAAACCAGTTTCAGATACCATCTTACTTCTGTTTCTGGGCTCTTTCCCTTCTTCTCCAACAGAATAGTGTCAATAATGATGATAATTATAATCCCTGTGTCTAAGTCTGGTCCCCTACCCCAGTGATCCCACCTACTTTAACCAGAAGGGCTTCACACTCTGGAGTGATTTCTCCTTTACTTCCACAAGCTAGTGACCTTTCCTCTAATGCAGCTAAGTCTGGAGTTAGGAAAGCAATCTGATTTATTGAATCTGTACTAAGTTGTGGGTCATGTCCCTGAAGCCTGTTTCAGGAGATTGCTAGAAAACTTGAGTGGATCTCTAACTAGTGGAATTTTAGGTGGTATAAAGGATATGACTTTGCTAAGAGGGCTCTTCCCTTAAATTACAGCACTGGGAATCAGACGTTGTTTTGGGGGAGATACAGGGAACACCCACCCCAAGTTTCCTTGCTCACTGAAGGACATTGTTTTGCTTTCTTCCTCATTGCTCCTGACAGCTTCTTGCCAGGGTCTGGGTGTTTAGTCAAGAGTAGAAATATGATCAGCAAAAGACAAGGCACACCCTGCCTTAAAACAAATCTGGCCTGTGGAGTCTGCTCCACAGTTCATGACTGTCGGAGGTAGGGATTAGCTCTGAGGACTGCAGTGCGCACGGATACCAGGACCTCTAGGAGTTTTAAGTCAGGGGCCTGTGGCTACCTGTCCTTTTACTCCCTCACTTGGACTGACTGTGTGGCTGCCCTATTCATTCCCATTTCTCCGTTTCTTCCCCAGGGTCATTCATCTACTGATTCCCTCTGTCACCTTATATACTCCTTATATAAATCTGGTCCCAGACACTGTCTCACCAGTCCCTTGCTCATGTTGAGACACAGACTCATCATTTTGGATGATCAGGCCACCAGCCTTGATCTTCCTGTGACTTTCTGCCCACCAGGCCAGAAGCTGAGTGATGGGGCAGAACTCAAGGAGCTGAACTCTCAGCTGGGATAGCTCCCGACACTGTAATGACATATTTTATCTTGGGAGACTGCAAGTTCAGTAGGTTTCTAACACCATCTTAGGGTTTAATAATTCTCGACTCACAGAACTCAGAAAAACCAATACCATCATGGTCACAATTAATAACAGCAAATGAATATGGACTAAAATCATCAAAGGGAAAGGGAGGGTCTAGGAGAGACAGGAGCAGAACTCTGAATTGTTCTCATCTATTGGAGCTATTTGGATTTCACTTATTTTTCCCATCAATGATGTGTGACAATGTGCATGGAATAGTGTCATCCAAGGAAACTCACTCAAGCTCATCAAGGTGCACAGTTTTTATTGGAGATGGGCCACATAGATATACTGATCACACACATGGATGACTTTAGCCTCCAGCCTTTCTAGAGGTTGGGCTAACATTGTGGCCCATGGTCCCATCATACATTATTAGCATAAACTACCTATTGTGGCCCAGGCAAAGGCCCTACTATGAAACAAGACATTTTAAGGGTTTAGAGGCTATCTCCTGGGAGCTAGGATCCAAGGAGAAAATGTTTTTTTAAAACCCAAGGTTAATCTTTTACTATGTGACAATCCTTGCCAATTCCTTACTGTTATTGTCAATTGCTATGCTACTGCTATATATTCAAGCAATAAACATTTTATAGCAACCCTGCACTGGATGTGGTGGGGTCCAAATTAAGAAGAGTAGTCACAGCTCTCAAAGAGGAGATAAGCAAAGGAAATGGCAGATAAATACCTGTAAATTAAGAAAAGTGTTGTCCTAGTCCATTTTCTGGTGTTATAACAAAATGCCAAACACTGGGTAATTTCTGAAGAATAGAAGTTTATTTGGCTCACAGTTCTGGAGCCTGGGAAGTCCAAGAACATGTCAGCATCTGGTAAGAGCCTTCTTGCTCTTCATGGCACAGAGACTCACCTGGCAAGACAGAGCAGATGTGCTGGTTTGGGTCTCTCTTTCTCTTCTTATAAAGTCACAATGCTATCATAGAAACCTATGCACTTGACCTCATCTCATCTTGACTACCTCCCATAGGCTCCACTTCCAAATATCATTAGCATATAAATTTAGCGATCAAGTTCCCAACAAATGAAATTTGGAGGGATGCATTCAAATCATAAAAAAGTGCTTAACACATAATGGTTCAATGGATGCTGAGAATCTTGAAAAAGGAAAAAAATTAATTCCACTTGGAAGACTGGAAGATGGGACCTCATGGAGAAAGCAGCCCCTGAGATACCCCTTGAAGGTCAGGAATTTTAAGGAGAAAAACTGGGGCAAAAAACATGCTAGGTATATTCTGTCTAATATGGTAGCCATTAGCTACATGTCTGTTTAAGTCTAAATTAAAGTTAAATGAAACTGAAAACTCAGTTTCTCAATTGCACTAATCACACTTTAAGTGCTCTGTTCCATAGCCAAAAGTACTGGTGGCTACTGCAGTGGACAATCCAGAGCTGTAGAACATTTCCACAATGGCAGAAAGTTCTGTTAGCACTCTAGATGAAGGGATTGGCCTGAGCAAAGGTATGTAGGGAGGGAGGAAAGTTTGGAACTGAAGATTTTAGTGTGGAGAATAGGGTTTGTAGGGCAAGCTCCCTATTATGCGGATGCTAATGAGGACAACTTCCCCACCATGGACTTGCCTTGCTCAAGACCACTGGATTTTCCAGCTTCACAAATCAGTGAAGAATGAAAATGTGCAAACAAAAATGATTGGATGATACGGGGCTCTGGACTTGTTTAGAAATCTTTCATATCTTGAGACTCTCCCAGACCACATGCTGCTCAAAAAATAATAATTACATTATCATTAAATATGTCATATTGCTTTGGTTGTAAGTCTTATTTAAATTCAACACTATTTTGCTTCTAACTATGCTGTTTTCATAAAATATGGTTCCTGTAACATGGTTGCCTATTCACAACTTAAAACAAATAGAGTATTTTTGCTAGTTTATACATTTAACTGGAGTTAACTCTATAGCAATCATATTTAGAATCATATACACTGTTTTGTCATGTGGGACCATGATGCAATGGTAGCACTGACTGATTGTAATATAGTGGTCTGATTATATTTCAGAAAGTGAAATTAAAGGAGGTGAACTAGAGACAATAACAATAGTAGGAATAGAAAAGGGAACCAAGGAAATGTTGAAAATGTGGAATGATTTACCCTAGAGGTAGGAAGACAGAGAATCGAATGCAATTGTTATCAGGGCTGGAACAATATTTTATTTTACATAATCTAAAATATTATCAAATGTAAGATGCACTCATATTTTATGTACCATTAAGAGAGGAAAAATGTTAATTAAATTATGGCATGTTGATGAGTAGAAGATGAATCTTGATTTTGCCAATATTAAATTGTGAAAAATGCCCATGTTAGAATAAAAGAAATGCATATTATACAAAAATTGGTGGCTGTTCATACTCTTATTGAGACCAAGGAATCAGAATTTATTAAGCACTTGTCTTCAAGGCCTTGTGCTGGGGGATGAAGTGGTGGCAGATACACACATGGATGGAAAATATCCTTCAACCAATGAGAAGCTTACACCATAGTAAGCTCAAAAGAGATACAAGTCACAGAAGTCGAGGAATCCTCTAAGTGGTGAATTTTGAGCAGTAGATAGATATATACAGTTTCAACTGCTAGAAAAGGGGAAGAGAGAATGACAATGAAGGAAAGCTCAGGTATATGTATGGGACAGTGAATAGACACTTTCTAGGTTGTACCACACACACACACAAAAAAAAACAAAAACATAGTATTGGGAAAGTAAGTTAGAGCAAGAAGTTTTGAGGAGGGAAGAAATAATATTTTGGAAAATGGATTAATTTGTGAACAGAATATGAACGGTATATTTTCAAATCCTTTTGGTTGCTGCTGACAGATATCCAACTAAAAATGGTACAAGTAAAAATGGGATTTATGAGCCGGTAGGGGCTCATAGAATGAAAGAACTCACTGAAACTAGAGAAGCTCTGGGAACTTAAGTGTTTGGAATTAGGCTCAATAATATCCCTCCAGGATCTTCTCTCCATCCATTTCTCTGCTTTATTCTTAGCCACTGCAGATAGGTTTTCTCTACCTGGTGGGTGTAGGAGATGAAAAGGCAGCAGCCATGACAGTCTTGGCCCTAAAATTTAAGAGTTCTATAATTCTGATTTTATGATTCTAAGTTCATTCTACTTAAAAATAAACTCGGGGAAAGAATTTGAGTGGTCTCGTCTGGGCCATGTATGTTGAAGATGATGAGAGTTCTATGCTCTGTTTAAGTTTTAAAGGAACCCTTCAAAGCCACTTTTATTTGATTCAATCTTTTTGTAAATATATGCAGAAGAGATACCATGAATTTGAAAAATGCAGGAATTCTTGGTTTGAAAAAAAAAAACAATGAATAAGGAAAATAATGATAATGGTAGTGGAGAAAGTTCACACTAAGTCCAGTTATGTGTGAGAGAAGTAGCCTATGTGCTGTTAGTCAAGACTGGGAAAACAGGAGGAAGAGCTGTTATGCATGGAAGATGAGGAGTTTGAATTTGGCCAAACAGTGGACAAGTTACATAAAAAGTTTTAAATGCTGGTCTAAGGCTGGGAGTGAGATAGATTTGGGACTCCTAGATATTCTCAATGAAACTATGAAAGTGGATGAAATGCTTGAAGGAGAAAAGCAGAAGAAGAAGTCTGTGGACAAGTGCTTGGGAGTGTGTATTTAGGTGGGAAGGGAACTGATTAGAGAAATAGATCAGTCAACAGAAGAATGTTATATTCCAGAAACTGGGAGGAAGTGGAGGAGGCTGAGTCTGGGGACAACTAATAACCATAAAAACTGAGAAGAATAGAAACTGTGAACAGATGTGGCAAGATGTAGTCAGGAGGCTAAATAGGAACAATCCCCAAGGGGACAGCTATCCTTGACAAAGAAGAGAACCGTTCTCTCAACCACAAGTGATTTAGATGAATAGAAGAATGTCCAGAGAATTAATACTGTTTTTTATGAAAAAACTGTTATGAATTCTTATTTTTTGGAGGATTTAAAAATGACATGAAGGCATACCCAACCTGAATGAGAGTTGTGCTCTGAATGAGAGTTGTGCTCCAGTACTATTGTACTGGAATTTGGGAGAGTGGTACAAGAATAGTACTTACAACTGGATCATTAGGTTTGTGGACCATAGTTTGGGAGTATTCATGATGTCTTCTGTCCCCACACCAATGGAGTGGGCACTGCCTCAGACATCATAAAAGACAGAATAGACATTAAAGTAACGACATTGTGCAAAGAGCCAAGTATTGTGTGCATTCTGTTTTTAGCACCATGGTAAATGCTAGATGTTTAAAGGCTAGGTTTCTATTTCAGTTCTCAATAAATTCCATTGTAATAGGAAGGATTTCCCCCTACTACATACCAGTAAGCTGTGTTGCCTTTGATAGCTGTATTCAAAACATCTAGGTAAGTGAACTTTGCATGAAACAATTCATTTATTATATTTTCAAAGAAAATCTAGGTAGGTAGACTTTGCATGAAACAATCCATTTATCATATTTTCAAGGAAAGGGTGAGTCATTCCTTACTTAGAAGGACAAAGAAGAAGTTGGAAAGAGTAGAAAGAAAATTCAGACTGATCTAGGTTGTGCTGAAACATGCTGGAACAGAAATATACTTACATTCTGGTGGAGACTTGGCATTTAGAATAAAATGTTAACCCCTTGTGGCTGGAAGTGTGCTTTGTGAGATATGCAGATGTTCAAGATGACCAGGGCAGAAGCATTATGAGTTTCCACTGCCAATGCTGTTTAAATGGTACCATTAATTTAATGAATGCAGAATTCATAGTCCTCATCTTCACTACCCTCGGAGATGTTTCCCCTTTTTTACTTTGTTGCAAAACAATGGATGGCTGTGGACCAGAGCATTAATATTTGATCAGAAGCAGCTGATTTCCTCATTCCTGCTGACCTCTAGGAAACATGGCATGATTCAAAATGGCACCCACAAGGAAGATTGTGTACCCCACATAAGTCTGAGGGTGAGTGTGTTGGTCAACTTTTCATTGCTGTGATAAATATCTGAGAAAAACAAGTTAAAGAAAGAAAGATTTATTTTGGCTCATGGTTCACTGGTTTCAGTCTATGGTCAGCTGGCTTCACTGTTCTAGGCCTGAGGTGAGGTAGAATAACATGGAAGAATGGCATGGCAGAGACAAATGATCAGCTCATGATAGCCAGGCAGAGATAGAGAAAGAAAGAAGTCAGGAATAAGACAGAGTCCTCAAGGGCAAGACCCCAGGACCCGCTCCCTCCAGCTGGGTTCTACTTCCTATATTTTCCACCACTTCCCAGTAGTTCATTCATCTATCAATGAACTGATTTACTGATGAAATCAGAGCTCTCATGATCCAATCACTTCCCCATAGCCCTACCTCTGAACATTACTGTGCTGGGGAACAAGTTTTTATGGTTTAATTATGAGATGTTCCCCAAAATCTCATATGTGAGATAATACAAGAATATTCAGAGGTGAAATGATTGGATTATGAGAATGTTAACCTAATCAGTGCATTAATCCACTGACAGGGAATTAACTGGATGGTAACTATAGGCAGGTAGGGTGTGGCTGCAGGAGGTAGGTCACTGGGGACAGGCCTTTGAGACTTATATTTTGTCCCTGGTAAGCAGAGTTTTCTCTCTCTGTGTTTCTCTCTCCCTCCCTCCTTCCTGATTGCTATGTCCTGAGCTACTTTCCTCTGCCACGGTATTCTGCTTCACCTTGGGCCCAGAGTTCTGGAGTCAGCTTTCTGAGGCATGAGACCTCTGAAACTGTGAGCCAAGTAAACTTTTCTTCCTCTCATTGTTTTCATTGGGTCTTTTGGTCACAGAGATGAAAAAGTTTACTAAAACACAAGCCTTCAACATATGAGTTTTGGGGACATTCTAGATCCAAACCATAACAATGAGTGTGTTGGACAGTTCCTACTGAGGGCTACAATCCATGCCAGGAAGGCCCTGTGGTCCAACCTGACCAATCTCCATAGCCATCTGCAGAATGCCTATAACTGCATCATAAAAACATCTCCAATAGCAGACTGGAAGAAAGTACCAAAAGCATCTTGTGCCTTTGCACATCAAAGCACTTCCTTTATGTTGTGATTATTCTTGATCAGTGGTTTCTAGCCCTGGCTATATATGAGTCATCTGGAAACATTTTTTTAAAAAATGCCTGAGCTTCAAACACAGAGTGTGAAATACATTTTTCTGAGAGAGCATTGTCTAGACATATTTTGCAAAATGTTCCCTGGGACCCAAGGAGTCATCTGGGGGTTGCTTTAGGGTCTACTATAGGGATGAAAGAGATGGAAGAACACAAATGAGCAAAGCATGGGGTGGGGACAAAAAATAGGCAGAGACATAAAGATGAGGAGGGGAATCCCAGCCTTCCTCTTTTCTCAATAATTTGTTCATGCTGATTTTAGGCAAAGCCTATGCCCCAACATAAAATACTTAGCTACAATGGTCAGGTGCTTTTTTAATCCTTTCGAGAACCTAATGAAGTAGGAGATAAGAGGCAAAGATGGCAAGTTACAGGGCTAGACTACAACTGGGACTTCTAACCCCAAGTCCTTCTCAATTTTCATGGTTTTCTATAAGAAAGCTATGGAGATCAAGAAAAAAAATGGCCGAAAGGAAGCTTCAGTCCTCTCTTATCAATAATCCTCAGATCAATTCCTAGTGGCATGGGTGAAATAGGAGTTGGGGGTGAGGGCTGGGTAGGCACCAACTACCCCTGGTGCTTGGACGAAGCTTCCAGCCCAGGGTCCTGGTTCTATTTGCCTGCCCTTTTCAGACCTCTACCCCTTCCCACATTCTTCCTTTTCCTACTACCTTCCTTTCTCATCAAAGAGCACCACTCCGTCCACTAGGAAGCTGGCAGTCCCTGACACCATGCCTCCCACTCTCCTCTGAGTTCTGCTGTGCCATAGCATTTGAGGGGCTGTAGCATGGAGTATGGCCACAGACCTTTTTCATTCTCCTGAGATCAGGGAGGATGTATGGGGTGAAGCTAAAGCAGATGATGTAATTTCAGATGTAAAATAAGATCTAGAATGGAAGCTCCTGGAAGGGCAAGAATTTTCTTCTTTTTTGGAACTAGGGCTTGAACTCAGTGAAGCTTTACCATTGAGCTACATCCCACACCCTTTCGTTTTGAGATAGAGTCTTGTTAAGTTGCTTAGGGCCTCACTAAGTTGCTGAGGCTAGTTTCAAACTTGCAAACCTCCTGCCTCATCCTCCCAAGTTGCTGGGATTATAGGTGTATGCCACTATGGCTGGTGGTCTTTTTCTTAATTGCTGTATTTCAGGGTCTGTAACAGTACTTGGCGCATGGTAGGTGATTAGTAAATATTTATGAGAGAAATGAATGAACAACTCCTGTATATAAGTGCCTAGTAAGTACTATACACAATGCTAGGTGCTTATATCATGTCATTTCTTGTTAGCTATTAAAATATCTCATTCATGTTCAATCTGGAGGCAGGAGCCTTGAGATCCAGAGAATGCACATTGTTAGTTATATGATCTTGAGCCGTTTACTTAATCTCTTTGAGTTTTAGTTTCTCCATCTGAAAAAAAAAAGGATGGTAATTTTTGCCTCTTGGTGTGGATGTGAGGAATAAGTAAGTTAATGTGTCTAAAGTACTCACCCCTGTGCCTGGTCATGAGAAAATACATAGTATAAGAGGAGAGCCAGGTGCGGTGATGAATGCTTGTAATCCCAGCCACTCCAGAGGCTGAGACAGGATTATCATGAATTCAAAAGCAGCCTCAGCAATGGCAAGGTGCTAAGCAACTCAGTGAGACCCTGTCACTAAATAAAATACAAAGTAGGGCTGGGGATGTGGCTCAGTGGTTGAGTGCCCCTGAGTTCAATCCCTGGTACCCCCACCACCAAAAAAAAAAAAAAGAAGAAGGAGGAGGAGGAGGAGGAGAGAGGAGGAATATAAGAAAAGAGGAGGAGAAGAATAGGAGATAAAAGAAGCAAGTGTGCGGGGTGGGGGCAGCGGTTGCCTAATAAAAACATTTAAAGCTATCCACAACTCAAAACAGTACTCCTATTTCTATCACCATTGTTTTGGTTTTTTCCTGGGGATTGAACCCAGAGATGCTTTGCCACTGAGCTACATCCCCAGCCCTTTTATTTTTTATTTTTTTATTTTGTGGCAGGGTCTTGCTAAGTTACTGAGGGCCTTGCTAAATTTCCCAGGCTGACCTCAAATTTGTGATCCTTCTTCCATAGCCTCCTGAGTTGCTGGGATTACAGGTATGCATCACCACACCTGACTTTGTCATCATTTTCAAAACAACAGAAATTTTATAGTATCTGTGGGGCATGGTGGCACACACCTGTAATCCCAGCAAGTCTGAAGGCTGAGGCAGGAGGATCATAAGTTCAAGACTAACCTCAGCAACTAAGCAAGGCCCTAAGAAACTTAGCAATACCCTGTCTCAAAATAAATAAATAAATAAAAAGTGATGGGGATGTGGTTCAGTGGTTATGAAACCCCTAGGTTCAATCTTTAGTACCCCCCAAAAAATTATATGGTAACTGACTCCAAAGACAGTGAAGTGGATGAAATGCTGGACAAGTAATTAAGAAGAATGACATTAAAAGTGACCAATTAATTTTTGAAAAAGTTACAAATAAACAGCTGAATGAATTAAGGAAGAATATGCAGGATATGGAAGAGCAATTCAATATAGAGAGAGATTCTGAACAAGAACCAAGCAGAAATTTTGGAAATGAAAATTCAAATAAAAACCTAATTTGGAATCATCACTAATAGATCAGATCAAGCAGAAAAAAAGATATCAGGACTTGAAGACAAGGTTAATAAATTATCATATCAGACAGTAAAAATGAAAAAATAAAGGCTGGGATTATAGTTCAGATGTATGCATGCATATATAATTTAGAGACATACATACATACATAATTTAGAGACAGGGCCTCATTGAGTTGTTTAGGGCCTCACTAAGTTGCTGAGACTGACTTTGAATTCACGGTCCTCCTGCTCCAGCCTCCAGAGCCACTGGGATTAAGGCATGTGCCCACCATGCCCCAGCATTATCCCTGACATTTCCATCAAAAGCATAGAGGAAATCTTTATCACAGACACATGATACTTTTGGGGACCACCTATGGAACAAAGGACTTGTTTTTCGTTTTGCAAATGAGAGAGTAGATCCAGAAAGACTGAGTGACTTATCTAAAATCAGACTGCTAGATTTTAAAGGAAAGGTACTCCCCCATTTACCCTCTTCGGCCATTCACTCTTTTAGGATTAAAATTAGTTATACTTGAAATTACTTGAAATTGGTGACTGCACATGAGCTAGGTTGGGACTTCTTGGTTTGGCTAGAGATTTTATTCTCCCAGCCTCAGACCCACTGAGACATCTGTGAGTATTCTCTCGGAAGCTGAAATGTTAAAGATGGCTCAGCTCTCAAAATTCTTCATTGAATCATTCTTTTTCCTGAGTAAACTAAAGCATATTTTGACCTTAGGAAAAAATAAAAAAAACTTTGAAATATTTGCTTGATGTCATCCAGTGTCACCAGATTTTGCAGTTGCTTTCAGTGACTTGCTGAATGACCCCCTTTTCAGTTTTAATTAGACTCAGCTACAATGGAATAAAAATAACATGAGGGAGCTGGGGGTGTAGTTCAATGGTGGAGTGCCTGCTTAGCTTGGCCAGGCCCTGGGTTCAGTCCCTGGCAACACACACACACACACACACAGTTAAATCAGATAGAAGTCTGGAATTGGACAAATGAGGGTGGTACAGTGGTTCTGCTCCACAAAGTCTTCAGGGGCCTAAAGCTCAGGCATTTACCAGCTCACAACTTCCTGCCCCAGAGGGTCAGATTGCCCTTGACCTCATGATCCAAGAAGGTGGCAGCAGCTCTAGTCATCATTTCTGCATTTGAGAAAGCATTGTGGCTAAACAAAGATGGGCAAAGGGAGTATGCCAGCTACCTTTCAAGGGAAATTCCAAGGCCGCCACACTCCTCTTCAGTCACATCAGCTGCAAAGAATGGTGGGGAAAGCATTTGCTCTCAATAGGCCTATACCTACATAAAAATAGGGGATGCTGGAAGAAAAGGAAAACCATCCAGTGGAGGAAGGAGCAGTTCCTGACAGAGCATCCAAGAACACAGCTAGTTGTTTTTAGGGAGCACTCACCATCTGAGGCCCATTAGAAAGCTCAGGTCTAAGGACAAGGTGGTCAGCCATCACCTCCTTCCTCCATTCCTCTCACTCAGATACCTTCCTGTTCCTATCTTAAGTGTAAAGCAGACAGGTCAGAGACCAACGGGTCTTTCTAAAGCGTTGCGCTGATGCCTGGAGCCTATTGTAGCTGGATTCCGAGGCTCAGAACCTTTCTGTGCCTGAGTACTGAATCCTGGCTACGGTTTATTCCAAAAATAACACAGGATTTCTTTCTTTCCCCCTCAACTCTGCCTATTTAGGAGCAATCAAATGGAGTCAGAGAATTCAGGACAGTTTTCTTTGGGACAGATGGTGAAAGCCCAAAGTCTTCTCCTTGGAGTAGACTGCGAAGGCCATTCCACTAACTATTCCACTGCCCCACACAGCCTTCCTGAGGCTGAACTGGGCTGTCCTCCCCACACTCTTAGGGAGCCCTGACTAACTAATGGGAAAGGGCAAGACATGGAGAATAATACTTTCATGACCTCCTGTGTGATTCTGGTCTTAGGTTGCTTTCCCGGGAGGGGTGAGGGGTTTGCCCTGAGTTGCCTCATCCTCCTAGTGAATAATAGTGCAGTGTTGTGAAGCGTCATGTGCTTAAAAGGATGTCAATGCCCACAGAGAAGCTCACCCGAGCTTGAATATCTTGAAGAAGTTGAGTCACTATACACATATGAAATATGTACATTAGGAGAGAAGAATCCAGGGATAGATAACTAGAGTTCTAGATATTCTTTCTTTTTTTTTTAAAGAAAGAGTGAGAGAGAGTGAGAAAGAGGGAGAGAGAGAGAGAATTTTAATATTTATTTTTTTTAGTATTTGGCGGACACAACATCTTTGTCTGTATGTGGTGCTGAGGATCAAACCCGGGCCACACGCATGCCAGGCGAGCACGCTACCGCTTGAGCCACATCCCCAGCCCCTAGATATTCTTTCTTAATAAAGAAATAGACATTTAAAAGCAATGTGAATAATAATGTGTCATTAAATGGGTTAGTAATCTAGACCATTTGTACACCTGAGATGTGAGATGACTTCAGGTCATCATACCCAGGAAAAAAAATCTTTTTCTTTCAATTTATGGTGCTGGGTATTGAACCCAGGGCCTTGTACATGCAAGGCAAGAGCTCTACTACTGAGCCACGTTCCAGCCCCCAAAAGTATCTCTTGTTTTCCATAGTATTACTCTGCTCTTACCTATTACATATTATGTGCACGTTCCACACAAATATGGGATGGAATGCGTAGTCATATCTGTATTTCTGAAAAAACTACATATTAATAAACTATTATTAGATAATTTGTATAACTATCTACAGCTGATAACTTTTATTGAGGTATAAGTTGCATGCAGGAAATCCACAGACATAAGTGTGAGTTTTGAAAAATGCATATGCCCATTAATCCATATTTGTGTCAAGAGAGAACACTTCCAACACCTTATGAACTTCTCTCAAGCCCCAGGTCAGTCCTTCCCATCACCTCCCTCTTACCTCACAACCACTATTCTTAGTTCTGTCACTATCAGATTAGTTCTGCCATTTCTAAAACCTCATCCAAATGCAATCATAAGGTGTACACTTCTGTGTCTGGCTTTTTTTTTTTTACTCAACACAACATTTTGAGATTAATTTATGTGCTTACATATATTAGTAATGTCTTTCTATTTGCTGCTGGGTAGTATCTCGTTGTATAAATAACTGTAGTTTTTTAATACAGTCTTCTGTTGATGGGTTGTTTTCATTTGGGGAAATTGTTTCTTATAGTAAATTATAACTAGTAAAATAAACTATACATTTATATGTAAAGTTTCTATAAACATTTGTGTGCAAGACTTTGAATGAACAAATGCTGTCATTTCTCCTAGGCATATGGGTATAAGATCAGAGTATTTATACCTGGGTATAAGTCAAAGTACATTTTTCCCCAGAAATATTTGTATTGACATACAATTCACAAATCATACAGTTTACCTATTTGAAGTTTTCAATTTAATGGTTTTTAGTATATCACAGTATTAAAACAATCAATTTTACAACATTTGCATCAACTCAAAAAGAAACTCCTTGTCTTATTATCCCTAATTTTCCCATTTCTGCCGCATCCCAGCCCTAGGCAACTATTAGTTAACTTTGCTTTTGCAAACTTGCCTATTCTACACACTTCCTATAAATGAAATAATGCAATATGTGTTTTTTTGTGACTGATTTCTTTTACTTTGTCTAATGTATTCAAGGTTTATCTATGTTGTTGTTGGTTCCTTATTAATTGCTAAATAATTGCCTGTTATATGAATATACCACATTCTATTTATCCATCCATCAGTTGATGGACATTTCTACTTTCGGCTATTATGAATCATGCATCTATGAAAATTCATGTACAAGATTTTGTGTAGACAAATTTTTCATATCTCCTGGGTATAAATCTAAGTGTAGAATTGCTGAGTCATATGGTAACTATGTTTAACTTTTTGAAAAACTGCCAGACCATTTTCCAAAGTTAAGGCTTCATTTTACATTTTTACCAATCGATAGGTGAGGGTTTCAATTTCTTCAAATCCTCACCAATACTTACTTTTGTCTGTCTGTCCTTATTTTAGTCAACCTACAGGGTGTGAAGTGGTACCTCATTGTGGATTTGATTTGCATTTCTTTTGTGACGATGATGTTAAATATCTCTCATCTGCCAATTGGTTACTTATATATTTTCTTTGGAGAAAAGTCTGTTCATATTGTTTACCCATTTTTAAGTTTGGTATTCTCTTTATGGTTGAGTTGTAGGACTTGTTAATATATTCTAGATAAAAATCCATTATCAGACACATTCTTTGCAAATAATTTTCTCCCAATCAGTTGACTGTCTTTTCACTTTCCTCATGGTGCCCACTGAAGCACCAAAGTTTTTAATTTTGATGAAGTCCAATTTATCTATTTTCTTTGGGCTTTTGAGATCATATCTAAGTCAGGTGTAAATTTAACTTTCTAAAGAAACTAGCAGGTGTATGTGTGAGTTGTTTAGCACAGAAACATGCCCAACAGAGATAAATACTCTTGACTGAAGCTCAGATGAAGCAAACCTTGCTTTGGATGGATACAGGGTTGAGAGAGGAATCTGTGCAAGAAGGTAATAGCATGAAACAACAACAAAAAAATAACTCTCCCAAAACGAATCCATGCAGTATTTAAAAGTTGTTAAATACCAATTGCAATCAAATGAAAAACAAATGGGTTTAGTTTGAGATGCATGTTTACAATTTAGAAATTAGTTGTCCCTTCCTGGTTGGTTATTATTGCTCCATTTTATATTAAAGAATATTCTTGAAATCTGTTTCCCTATGTGTAAACTGGAGGCTTTGATCCTGCCTCACCTGCCTCACAGGATCTTTGTGGGAAGCAAATGAAAGAATACATAGAAGAACATCTGTTTGCAGGGTGCAGCGGTGCATCTGTGTAATCCCTGTGGCTTGGAAGAACACGAGACAGGAGGATTCTGAGTTCAAAGCCAGCCTCTGCAACTTAACGAGGCCCTAAGCAACTCAGCAAGATTCTGTCTCAAAATAAAATATAAAAAGTGTTGGTTACGCGCCCCTGAGTTCAAGTACTGGTGAAAGAGGAGGAGGAGGAGGAGGAGGAGGAGGAGGAGGAGGAGGAGGAGG